>NW_023417325.1:18033-18838 GCF_002922805.2 Oryzias melastigma | reverse complement strand
TGGTGGCTTCACTGCCAGACACTAATGCCAAACTATAACCACCAGGGGTATCATGTATCACAATACAAAATACTGGATATCACGTATCACGATACAAAACGCTGGATATCATGCATCACGATACAAAATACTGGATATCATGTATCACGATACAAAACTGGATATTGTGTATCATGATACATGATATCCAATGTCATGTATCATGATACACAATATTGGATATTGTTTCATGATACACAACGGTAGACTTGTTGTGTATCACGATAAATGATATCCAATGTCATGTATCATGATACAAAACATCCAATATCATGTAACATGATGCATATTAGATATTGTGTATCATCACATACGATGTTGAATGTCATGTATCATGACACACAATTAAGTATACCATGATACACGATATCCAATATCGTATATCATGATAAATGATATTGGATATTGTGTATCATGTAAAATGATGCACAATTTAGTCTACAATGACACACGATGTCCAATATCATGTATCATGATACACAATATCCAATATTGTATATCATGATACATAATGTTGGATATTGTGTATCACAATAAATGATACTGGATATTGTGTATGATGCACAATTTAGTCTACAATGATTCACAATATCCATTATCATGTATCATAATACAAAATATCAGTTATTGTGTATCATGATACACAATATCCAATATTTTGCATCATGATGCATGATAATCAATATTGCGTATAATCTATTGTCTTGTGCATCTTGTGTAACGTCAAGCAAAGAACCAACTGAAAATTAACATTTACTTATACCTG
>NW_023417325.1:5074-17952 GCF_002922805.2 Oryzias melastigma | reverse complement strand
AAAGGGATTTTGCTGCAGTACTGCTGTGAGGTCAATAAACAACTCACGAGTTTAATTTAAACTCCAAACTGCAACACAATGATGCTCAGTGATCCATCAAGTCAACCTTACTTAAAGACCTGTGTGCACCATTGTTTATCACAACTTGGTGTTCAATAGCCTGAGTAGAGCCTGCTTTTTTCTCTTCTGGATGCTGCTAATCCAAGGACTACAAAATCCATTGCGATCAATCAGTAGTTTGCCCAATAATAATGTTTTTACTTTTTGCGTTTGAGAAATAGACTTTTTACTAATGAAAATTGACTTTAAAGCAATGATAAGGGGATATTACAAAAAATGTGCCCAATGCTGCCTGATGTTTCGTTTGATTTGTGCCTCTATTAGGCTCCTGAGTGGTCAAGTAATAGCAGGACTTAGAAAATAATGACCAGAACTCACAGGGCACAAACAACGGTTTGTTTTCACCCTTCAATACTGGACATCGGCAGGTTCTCCTATTATGTTTGGCCGTGCTGTGACACAAATTGCCCATCGAATCAAGTAGAATTTTATGTATTTGAAGATCTCACTGTAAAATTGAGAGAGAAAAAAATGGATTCAAACCTTTAGAAATGGAAGGTTACAGATGACAAAAACTGCTAGTTTGGTTTTCCCTTCTGCGTAGATTCATAGAGGCCACATTCTGACTAATTATTTAATAATTTAGGATAAAATGTCAAATTCCCACCATTTTCAATAATTCGTTACATAAAGTATCCTATGTTCTTTGTCTACTTTTTTCCTTATTAGTTGCTTCTATGCCTATTTAATCTACGGTTTGTCCATCTGTGTTCTGGATCTCCTTTAGTCTACTCTCTGATATCCTTTCTATGTTTATTAAAGTTGTCTTTTTCCTTGAGCACCATCAACCTCTAGACCCTAAAGATTTTTTGCATTTTTAAATGTCTTTCTGGAAAAAAGTACTAGTCAAGTTTGAAAACAGCTATACTAATTATTAGGAACATGTGCAACATTTTTAATGTTTCTTGATGTACAAAATCTATTTCATTCAGCTAAAAAAACAGCTTTTGTAGCATAGGCCCCACTCAAATCCCTTTAACTTTTTAAAAAAACTATAATCTGGTGTGTCTCATGTTTGTATTCTAGTTGTGTTTTCTAACCTGTAACCGATTTTTCGTGTCATGCTGCACTAAAAAATCTGTCCAAATTATTTAGTATGACTTTAGTAAACTACACAGCTTGATATATTGTTGGAGAATTATGGGTAATATAGTCAGTAGCCTCGTGGGGTGATAGGTACTGAAGAATTGAGAGTATTGCTTTGTAATTTATGTCTTACAACTGAGTTATTGTCAATAAAGTTTGGTCTGTTGTGTTGTTCTATCCACAAAGGCTGTTTATTGCAGAAATCTCTAGAAAACTTCCCGTTAGGCCCTCTGACCAATCGCTTGCTTCACCTGGGAATTCTGGGTAGTGTAGTCATGAGTCATTTGTTGCACTTTATGAAATATGATATGTAAACCAGTAGTATTTTACCCTTTACTCAAACTAGACAAAGACTTTAACATCTCTGACGAAAAAACATTTTAGGCTAAGTCTCAAGGTACATACAGAAACTTCTGGAACTATCCCTGGCATCAATATAATATGAAAGGAGGATGTATTCTCCTATTTTTAAGAGTTGGAACATAAATGATGAAATGGTTTTCCTTGATATATGAGAGAATGCACTGATCCACATTCTAATACTTTAAAGACCCAACATAGATTTGTGTAGGTTTCTTCTAATTTGTATTCCATACAACTCCATTAGTTTTCTTATCTCTCTTGACATTATCAAAGACTATAGAATTTAAAAACATGGAAACTGTGACAATACCTTCAGCATCATTAAACTAAGGGTCTATTCTGTTAAATTATTTACTACTTTTATATCTGAATGTAGCATAAGAAACGAGTGGAAGTAGGGGAAAAAACATGTAAGTGTATGAAGCACACATCTAAGAGTATGATCCATGTTTAAACACTGGATCTAAACATGTATGAGACACCCTGAGGCGAGGAAGGAAAAACACTTTCTTAAGACATCATGGTGGTCTTTTTCCTGTGGCATCGCCAAGGGCTTCATCCCTTTTTCCAATTTTGCAACGCATGTTGGAAATATTTAGACGAAATATTCAATTTGGTTGATCAAAGACACTGAGTTACCAATTATTCATAGTTTTTTTTTTTTTTTCCTATTCGGGTAGTTTAAGTAATTTCACAACATGAATATATTAGTGTATTCCATTAACAATTTTGTTAATCTAGTGATCCACCCAATCACGTGATCGGAAATCAGGTTAATGACTCGATAGAAATCAGTCGTTTTCCACCGATAATGATCAGATATTTAATTTATTCTTATTATAATCAGCGCTTTATATTTCAGGCATATTATTCAGGATAAATATTCCACTAGAAGTCCGTATTTCATGAACAGATCACAAAATGTAATCGCCTTAAAACGCAGCAGAAAACGACAGGAGTTTAAACAGGATGCTAATGTAAACAATCAGTCAAGCTAGCTAGCTAGATGATCACAAATTCAGACTTCCGGGATCAATAACTCTTTTAAAAACCCTTTGAACTGACAGTAAGTGTCTCTATTGGTTTGTCTTAACGTAAACATAAAGACATATTAACAGAAAAAAGACGGAGTTTCTGTTTCTTTGTAATGGGAAGCTCTTCATGCTGCAGTAGCTGCTAACTGCTACATGCTAGCGCCGTAATTTAAGTCCTTAGGACCCGAGCTGTCCTTTGATATGCCTGTTTTAAAAAAGTTTCAAAAAATTAACTACTGTGGAAATAAAACCGAAAATGTGATGTCTTAATAACTTAAAAAATGAATCAAATAGTCTTTAAAAAAATAAACTAATAAATGTTTTTTTTTTCTTTTTTCAAATAAACGGTTCTCAGCTATTCATGAACACTCATCATTAAATTCATGCTAAAACTAAGTCATCATTCATTTTTAAGAATTTTAAATGAGGACAGGAATAACATTTGGTTAAAAATGTTAAATACATCTAAAGATAATTAAGATAAAGTCACTAAACTTTCTCACATGACTAATTATCACTTAAATAATAAGAAAATTGTATTTTTTTCCTATTTTATATTTGCTCTATTTTTACTTGTTCATTAAAGCTACTTCACAGAAGTGTTTTATTTAAGTTTTTCTTGATGAAGGGACAGCACAATTCTGTTTATTCAATTTAATAATGTTGTAAATGTGTTAAAAAGGTATCGAATCGAGACTCGGTATCGGCAAATCCACAAAATCGAATGACTCAGAATCGGATCGGGCCAAAAAAACCTGACATCCCTAATCATAGGGGCTATTTTTCTTAACTTTGATAAAAACTCTTGTCATTTAATAAGAACATTTATTTGTATAAAATGTGTTTATTAATTCAAATGAAAGTAACCAACCGCTGACTTCCAGTTGTTATTGATGTATTTTCTTTGGATGCCGGGGCAATCTTTGGCCCCGCTCAACCAAAGAGAGAAACTGAAAGAAAAAAAACAGGAAATAAATAACGAGCACATCCATCATACCCATCAGCTTCCAGGTCCATCGGGTAAAGTCAGTGTAACAAGTAATTCTAAGACAAACCATGACCAAAAAAAAAAAAAAGCATACAAATCCATTTCTTTCGCTATGATGGAAATCAACATCTTGTCTAGTAAGAGTGTGTGACAGTAGATGAATATTGAATGTTTCCCTTTCCCAATTAAACGACTGAGTCATTGCAGAGCAAAAGTTGAGCAGTTTAGAACTCCACCGCCAACAGTTCTCCCACTGTTTGCGCCAGCAGGCCTCCACCACCCTCGGAGATTAATCAAATTCACGGAATGTTTGATTTGCATTTCATTAAAGATTCGGCCGGGAAATTAATGGGGAGGCACTTTGTTCTGAAAGGACAGACTTGGTTAAATTTAAAGCACATCCCTGTGAGTGTTGTGTCTGAGTTTGGCCATCAGAAGTCATTTTTTTTTACTTTTTTTAAGAAATAAAAGGAAAATAAATGGCTACAAATCCTGATTCGTGTTTTGCTTTGTGTGTTTTAAGTTTTTATTCTATTTTTACAGATGACTGAGAAGAAAACGAGTTCCATCAGTTTCCATATTTCCATCCAGCTGTTGCCGCATATCACAGAACTTCCTGCGCATGAATAAGTTACCAAAACGTCAGGGTGTGTAAAAACAATCCGGCCCGTGTAGATATAAGCTTATTTTTCAAAGAATGCATCCATAATTAACCAGCTCATCACTGCAGTGTTTTTCACACGTAAACGCTTTTATCAGCTGCACACACGCATACATCCCCAACAGCTGCCTGTTGTGATGGGGGGGGGCTGTGTGCACAGATGGGTGAATCCTGATCTCTCTTTACTGTCCAAACGCGTCCTGTGTTGCAGCGGCGACGCAAACTCCGGAACAACTGGGTCACATCAAATTTGTGACATCTGTGTCCTTTTGGATTGTTGCCCCAGATTACTGAAATAGTCACTGTCAGGGAAACGCAGACTTAAAAAGTGCTGTTTTATTCTGCTGGTGTACTGCCTGCAGGGGCTTTGTGGCAGAATGAGAAGCAATAATGAAGCCTGGTTTAGTTTTAAGTCCAGTTAATCAAAGAGAGCAGTTTCTAAATCATGAATTGTCCTTCATTTTTTGTCATTAAGGTTGCTATAAACAAGGATAACCTTTAGACTCCTTCATTTGGTTGGGTTTGCTTTCATAGAAAGTCCACATCCGGGTGGTTGGTTAAACTAGGACTGACCTGAACAAGAAAAGTACATCAGGAAACCAAAAGTATTTAGTAAAAATACAAGGAAGTGTCTGTATCTAGTTAGGACATGTGTCACTTCAAGTCTCTAGATGGAGGATCAAATGGGCCAGAAAAAAATCCACCTTAAAAACTATTACTTTCAAATCTGTAATAGTTTTTAGACTATACCTTACTTTGATTAGTAGTACATGTTATATATTAAGAACATTAAGCTCAAAATTGAATCATTTGGATGTGTTCTGCAGCATGGACGTTTACATTTAAATGTAAGTAAAGACTTAAGTTATACAACGGATGTTATGTATTTTTCAAGTGCTGGTAGCTACGGTGTAACGTAGATGACCAAGGACTCTTGATGATGTCATCGAGGGGTAGTAACATCTGAATTTGAAGACACTATGGCTAATCCCTAACTACTAAAAAACTATATAGTACGGGACTATATAGTGCCCTGGATTCTCAAAGCAATTCGGACACCATGCTCACTACTTTTCCTTCATTTTTCTACACACCAGATATGACGCCACCGATTTCCCAAAGTGAAAATCAAATGAATATACGTATATATGTCAATATTTCATGTTTATTTGTGACTCCACTGTGTTCTAATGATGAAAATGTAGATGGTTTATTTAAAAATTACATTTAAATACGTTTTTCTTGCATAAATTGTCTAACTGCAATGCATTGTGGTCTATATTAGCGAATGTAGTTTGTATTGAAGCACGCTAGTTATTTGTAGAGACTACTGGATAATTTCCAGTGCATTCCATTTTGGAATTGTAGATTCGAAGGCATTACAAAATGGTGAATGCACTATATAGGGAATAGGGCTGGCACGATTAGTCGACTAATCGACGACAAATCGACTATTAAAATAGTCGACAATTAATTTAATAGTCGATTAGTCGTTATTTTGTTCTATATGGAGTCAAAGTGTAGTAAAGTTGAAAGTTATAATAGCATTATGCTAGCTTTTTGGACCTTTTTGGCATTTATAAGGTTTTTTAGGCTATTTTGGAGTTTAGCTAATATTTTGGCCACATGCTAGCTATTTTGGGTAACTTAAGCTTTTTTTGTTTCTTAGGCTGTTTTGGAAATAGTTAACATTCCAGCTACATGCAAGCTTTTTTGGCTAACTTAAGCTTTTTTTTTTAGTTTTTTAGGCTGTTCTGGAAATTAGCTGACATTTCAGCTACATGCTAGCTATTTTTGCTAACTTAAGCTTCCTTTGTTTTTTAGGCTGTTCTGGAAATAGTTAACATTCCAGCTACATGCTAGCTATTTTGGCTAACTTAGGTTTTTTTTTAGTTTTTCAGGCTGTTCTGGAAGTTAGCTAACATTTCAGCTACATGCTAGCTTTTTTGGCTGACTTAAGCTTTTTTTGTTTTTGTTTTTTAGGCTGTTCTTGAAATTGGCTAACATTTCAACTACATGCTAGCTATTTTGGCTGACTTAAGCTTTTTTAGTTTCTTAGGCTGTTTTGGAAATAGTTAACATTTCAGCCACATGCTAGCTTTTTTGGCTAACTTAAGCTTTTTTTGTTTGTTTTCTAGGCTGTTCTTGAAATTGGCTAACATTTCAACTACATGCTAGCTATTTTGGCTAACTTAAGCTTTTTTTGTTTCTATTCTAGGCTGTTCTTGACATTGACTAACATTTCAGCTACATGCTAGCTATTTTGGCTAACTTAAGTTTTTTTTTAGTTTTTCAGGCTGTTCTGGAAGTTAGCTAACATTTCAGCTACATGCTAGCTTTTTTGGCTGACTTAAGCTTTTTTTGTTTTTGTTTTTTAGGCTGTTCTTGAAATTGGCTAACATTTCAACTACATGCTAGCTATTTTGGCTGACTTAAGCTTTTTTTTGTTTCTTATGCTGTTTTGGAATTGGCTAACATTTCAGCTACATGCTAGCTTTTTTGGCTAACTTAAGCTTTTTTTTGTTTGTTTTCTAGGCTGTTCTTGAAATTGGCTAACATTTCAGCTACATGCTAGCTATTTTGGCTAACTTAAGCTTTTTTTTTGCTTTTAGGCTGTTCTGGAAGTTGGCTAACTTTTCAGCTACATGCTAGCGATTTTGGCTAACTTAAGCTTTTTTGTTTGTTGTCTAGGCTGTTCTTGACATTGACTAACATTTCAACTACATGCTAGCTATTTTGGCTAACCTAAGCTTTTTTTGTTTCTTAGGCTGTTCTGGAAATTGGCTAGCATTTCAGCTACATGCTAGCTATTTTGGCTAACTTAGGATTTTTTTTAGTTTTTCAGGCTGTTCTGGAAGTTAGCTAACATTTCAGCTACATGCTAGCTTTTTTGGCTGACTTAAGCTTTTTTTGTTTTTGTTTTTTAGGCTGTTCTTGAAATTGGCTAACATTTCAACTACATGCTAGCTATTTTGGCTGACTTAAGCTTTTTTTGGTTTCTTATGCTGTTTTGGAATTGGCTAACATTTCAGCTACATGCTAGCTTTTTTGGCTAACTTAAGCTTTTTTTTGTTTGTTTTCTAGGCTGTTCTTAAAATTGGCTAACATTTCAGCTACATGCTAGCTATTTTGGCTAACTTAAGCTTTTTTTTAGTTTTTAGGCTGTTCTGGAAGTTGGCTAACTTTTCAGCTACATGCTAGCGATTTTGGCTAACTTAAGCTTTTTTGTTTGTTGTCTAGGCTGTTCTTGACATTGACTAACATTTCAACTACATGCTAGCTTTTTTGGCTAACTTAAGCTTTTTTTTGTTTGTTTTTTAGGCTGTTCTTAAAATTGGCTAACATTTCAGCTACATGCTAGCTATTTTGGCTAACTTAAGCTTTTTTTTAGTTTTTAGGCTGTTCTGGAAGTTGGCTAACTTTTCAGCTACATGCTAGCGATTTTGGCTAACTTAAGCTTTTTTGTTTGTTGTCTAGGCTGTTCTTGACATTGACTAACATTTCAACTACATGCTAGCTTTTTTGGCTAACTTAAGCTTTTTTTTGTTTGTTTTTTAGGCTGTTCTTAAAATTGGCTAACATTTCAGCTACATGCTAGCTATTTTGGCTAACTTAAGCTTTTTTTTAGTTTTTAGGCTGTTCTGGAAGTTGGCTAACTTTTCAGCTACATGCTAGCGATTTTGGCTAACTTAAGCTTTTTTGTTTGTTGTCTAGGCTGTTCTTGACATTGACTAACATTTCAACTACATGCTAGCTATTTTGGCTAACTTAAGCTTTTTTTGTTTCTTAGGCTGTTCTGGAAATTGGCTAGCATTTCAGATACATGCTAGCTATTTTGGCTAACTTAGGATTTTTTCAGTTTTTTTAAGGTTATTTTGGAGTTTAGCTAATATTTCACCATATTTCAGTGCATTTCATTATCTTCAGCTATTGTCACTAACGTCTTCAGTGGGCAAATTCAGCTTCCAGCACACTAGCATACTGCATTATCGCAGATAATGCCAGTGTGAATATATTTAGAATATATCTAGTTTTTAGTTAGTTTAAACCTATTGATGGTTAAGATTTGGGCTTTACATCCACTTTGCGAATGACCCAATTAGTCGACTAATCGGAAAAAATTAGTCGACTATTAAAATAGTCGTTTGTGGAAGCACTAATAGTGAGTAGGGAAGGAATTCGGACATAGCCACTATTTTTTCACTATTTTTACAGTTGCACATTTTGTCATGTTTGTGCATTGGTTTCGTGTTAGATTTTGTTTTGGGTTTTGGGTCCTTCAGTGGTTCCCTATGGGTCAGTCACAACTGCTTACTCTTATCAGTTTCTGTATTTAAGGACAACTCTGTTTTTGTGTTGGTGCCTTTTGCTTATGTGTTCTATGAGCCCCGTTTATTATTCTTGAGTTTTACATATAGTTTTTAGTTATTTCCAATTCGTGTGGTGATTTTTTTGTTATTAAACCTTATTGTACCAGTCATACGTTGTGTTTCTTCCTTTTCCAGGGTTAGAAAATGGGTTAAATTATCTATATATTTGGTTTTGCAGAATCATACACTCCTAGATGATCTTTTTCTAAAGAAGGCCCCTGTGGGCAATGGTTGGTAAAAATCATAAGGCACTAAAACAACACTGTTCATATTCTGGTTATCACTTTAAATAAAGCAGCATCATGGTTTTAATTGCCCTCCAGAGGCTTGACCAATTCAAAAGCAAAAAAGCAAAATATCTATTGAGCGAAGAGACAACTCTGATGAATCAAATCGCTACTCGCTTCCTGACTTATTTCTAAGTGGTACATTTGGGAGCACTCCAACTATCTTTTGCTACCAAACTGCATTAGCCTAATCACTCACTGATGTAGCATTTTTTTATCCCAGGCTTTCAGAGGATCGCAGTCTTGTTACCCGTCAGCATAAACAACAGGAATCAACACCAATGACGTGCCGGGATTAAAAACACTGATCCAGATCATATCAGTGGGACGCCTATTGATAATCAATGTTCATGAACCTGCAGCGTTGTAAACCAATATAAATTTGCACAGAGGCGATTGATTTTATGGAGCTGCCTTCTGGACAGGCACACACGTGCCTCCGGCATTTTCTTCACCAACTAGTGGGGGGGAGGTAGAAATAAATTGAAAAAAGAAGTGAGAATTAAAACTGGGCAGTGTTGGGTAGGACAAGTATCGGCTGTGACAGAAACAGACAGCGACATGCAAACACACTCCAGTCCTGCCAATATATATTTTGGCTCTGAGGAAGATTTGCTTTGACAGAAGCCAGCTTTGTTTTAGTCATATGTGAAGCGCAACACAAACTCATCTGATACGAGGTAACATTATGGCCAGATTGGAGTCAAACCTGTAAATCCGGTGAACATAGCAAGAGGATTACAAGACCAGATGTACATACTGCCTTAAAAAATAAAGTGCAGAATCCATTCTCTGTAGATTTTTTGGACTTTTATATAGGTCTGGGCGATAAAACCATTAAGATAAATATCGCAATAGAAAAAGTTCTATAGACTTTTATTTTGAAGGGTCCGAAAATTAACACATTAACAAATTAACATAAACTTCTTTAGCGGGTAAAAGTTAGAGGGCTAGTCGTCACATTTTTTTTTTCTTTTTAAACTTAAATACCACTTTAAATAAACAAAACTGAACCATTTTTTCACCCACTGTCGACATTTTAATTATTTGTAAGAATTTTGCTGTATTTATCAAAACATCTATGAACACAATATGTGTCAAGGCTTTGTTAAATACTGGGATATTAAAGATGGGGTACCTTTATCTTGTAATATAGAAAAGATAAGATGTTGATTAAGATATTCAGACCATTTTTATCTATAGAGACCGTTGGGTTATCTGCTTTGAAGATTCCTGGACTACCATTCAAGGGTAGAAAAATTAAACTTTTACTCAACTGTTTAACTGAGCTGCCTTAACTTTAAGTGAGGACAAATTGTCTATAAGTAGAATTTCATTAGCTATCAAAAATTTCAAATGAAATAAGAAAAGGTGGCGAAATGAAACAAGTAATCAGTTAGATAGTCAGAGGTCAGTTCAGTCCAACTTTTTAGATAAAAAACTGTAACAATTAAGTTTACTGCATACCTAAAGTTAATTACATTTACATACACTTGAATTAAAATACACATAGTATGTTATGAAGTATATAAACTAGCAACAAAAGGGAGGAAATATGATAGAAAAAAACTGACAAAAAATATATTTAAATGAGTATAAATGCGAAGTTAAAAAAAACAAATCAAGTCCTAAGTGGGGCGGTACGTACAAAGATACATACACATTGGCATCAATATTGTTAAATGTTCATTTAGCCAACTGACATACATAGAAATGGACAAAACAAGGCTGTGATGTCACCAACAGTTCCAACGAAATTAATTAAATTCAATTCGCCATTTTTCCGCCACACAGAAATTGCCCAATTTTACCATTTTGGGACAAGATGGTGTGAATAAGCAGTGATTGGTCTAATAATCTGTCAATCAAATGCTTTGAGGTGGGGCATTACATGCTCTAATCGAGGCATCTGATTGGCTGGTTTATAACTTGAATAACTTGGGATAAACAAAATATATAATGGATGATGAGTCCAGTTTTCTCTGTGTACTGTCCATAAATTAGCCCGTGATGTTCACATTGGACAAGGAGGGAGGACCATCTCTTTTTTTTTCCCTTTTACTACTCTTTCCTAGCGCATGTCCGCCACTTACAGGGGCATGGTACGAAATCTCGAACGGGTACAATTTTCGCAAATATTTCTCCAGGCTTTTTCTTTCACAGCTCTTTTCCAATATAAAAAAAACTTGGTGTAATATAATTCCAGTCGGACGCAACCACGATTATTAATTTTCCCTTACATGACCAACTTTCAAACGACCAATCAATATGCCACTAGCAAGCCCGAGCCCCTGATTGGTCAAAGTTCTACTGGCATTATTTGTATTTGCAAGAGTTTTAAAGGCGGAAGCCAAAAACGTGGATTTCCATAGACTTTTTGTAGGAAATGGACAATTGAATGCATGTTTCTGAAAGGGGTGTAAAGGTAGCTTTAGAGAATCAAAGTTGTTGGACTGAAGAAAAGTTTCAAATGAATGGTAGAGGACTGTTTTCCAAATGCATGTTGAAGAACCAAACCACTGTTTCATTGGGTAAAAGACAATTAAGGGGTTATTTGAAGGCCAGGTTCAAGGGTTTTTTTTCTCTGAAATTTACTTTTTTTTATTAAAAAGACTTGATTGACACTCAAGTAAACGAATACCTCAAAACTGGGACATATAGATGTTTCTTGAGTAACTACAAACCTCGGTGTCATCCATTTTTTTTTTTTTTTTTTTTTTACACACACCTCATACAACAACATCAATTACAAATTACAAATTGGTACTCATTTGTGAAGGTAAATCAACTTCCAGTCCAAACTACTGCGTAATAAAGGATGATAATGTTGCTTCATAGATTTTATGGTAACCAATTTTGCCCCAATGTAGTTTCTGATGAGAAGAGCACATACATTAATGACTATGGATTTTCTGAGACCAGCTTGTCAGGCCTATACTGTTCATTAACATAGTGTATATATGGGGGCACTTATGCCACAGATTGAAAATACACTAACAAAGTAAAATATCACCTCAAAAAGCCATTTCTCATGGCCTAATATATTTTATGCAAACAAGCTCTGCAAAACTTTATTGATCCGGGGAAGAAATTACCATAGATTTGTGAGGCAGTCACTGTTGGGGCCCGAATTGGAACGACATGGTGCAGGACTTTCATGCAATCAAGCTGTTGGCTTCAGGCAAGTAAAGCAGCATGCATAGCCATAAGAAATTACTTGTCTCAGAACTCTCAAACTATTGGTGAATGTTGGTCAATTCCTGGTGTAAAAGCTTGAGTGTCCAAGTGTTTTGCAGAGTAATAAAATATGAAAATGTGATGTGCACAGATAAAGAATCTAGTGTAGCTTCTTTTAAACACCATCTAATGGTTGTATTGCATCGCAGCAGGATCCCTATCAGAAAAAAGTACCCACTCCCCCACCGCCTCTCATCTCATCCTGAAAGGCTCCTTGAAATCTGCAGCAAACACTTGAAGCCACTACACGGCACAGCAGCTCAGTTGACTTGACCAGAAAAGCTTCTTGCTGTGCAATCGTGTAACATTTGGGGTTAGTAGTTCACAAATTCATTAAATGCTTTTCTAATCATTATTGATTGTGCAGCATGGGATCAATGCAAATCATCAAGTTTGAGAGGAGAGAACGGAGAGATGCGGTTTATTGTGGACAGTGGTTTTTATGACATAAGAGGGCAAAAAAGTTTTGACCTTTTTGTGACTCATTTATATATGTATATATATATAAAGGAGATTTTATGTCTGACACCAGTGAAGATAAAAAAATCTTTGACAAAAACAGTTCAGCGCTCTGCCTTTTGTGGTCCAGATGACCCCACTTTTAATGTAAACATGCGTAGGATAGGACTAGGGTTTAATATAAATTTATATAAATATATCAATATGAAACATATATATGAAACATATATATAAAACATACATATATATATATATATATATATATATATATAT
>NW_023417325.1:0-4985 GCF_002922805.2 Oryzias melastigma | reverse complement strand
TTATATATATATATATATATATATATATATATATATATATAAAATGAAAGTACAAGCAAGTAACAAATGGAAACAGACAGTTTGTAAATATATGCCTAATTGTTCTCTAAATTTCTCACGAGTAAATAGATTTAGGAGTAGAGTTTAGATTATTCCAAAGCTTTGGCCCTCTGCACTTCACTGTATTTTGATTGATGTTAGTTCTGCAGAAAATAAAAAATAGATCATCGCTTGTCTTGTTGCATTGACATCAGCAAACAATGTCTGTAAAACATTTGACTGATACAACATATTTTTTTAAATGTTTCTGATATTTCAAAACATTATTTAAATAAAGTATTTATCAATAAAAATATGATTTCAAATATATTGAAAATAAATGACCTATGAATGACTTCTGAATTTACAAAGTAAGATTGAAAAAATATTTTAAATTTTAAAATGACCTTACAATGTAGTTAAGAATGCGGTTAGTAGTTTAAATAAAGCTTTTTTTTTTCAAGAAGCTGGGTCTTCAAAAATCTACATATGTAATACAATTAAAAATACACAATACTTTTGACTGTAATCACCTTTATATTTTGCAAACATAATGATTGGCGATATGTGAAAGTGGGTGGAGGCTATACGCTGACTTTGACATCGATTGGTATTCCAGACACTCTCACATTTCTGTTTCCTAAAAAGTTAGTTTGAACTTAAATATAGAGTAAGACTAACAGGCGAAACGCAAAGGTTAGCCCACGTTAGGGTACACACTGCCCCCTAGTGTTAAGGAGTATCAATTTCGCTCCTAAAGTACTCTGACAAACAACGTTCTTCAACTGAAAAAGGTATTTATGAAATATGTACTCCTTTAAGATATTTCAGATAAAACAGTGTAGTGTTCCCTGGTTTATCGTGAGAGTTACCTTCTAAAAATATTCCGCGATAGGCGAAATCCGCCCAGTGGAATTATAGATGTTTTAAGGCTGTAAAAATCCTCGCTACACACTTTATACACTTTTCTCAGACAGACATGAACATGTTCACACTTATCTCTTTCGTAAATCAAACCTGTGTAGAAAAATAGTCCAGTGTGCTAGAATAAAAAGAAAGATCACAATAGAAGATTTATTGGTATTGGATAGGAGACGCGGAACGGAGGGGATTGATTGACAATGTCAACATCTAAACACAATTTGCTGGAAAAGTTTTGATTATTTTGCTGTTGCATTTTTGTAAGAAATAATGAGAACTGCATCATGTGCATAACAAACCCAATACTGTTTGTCTCAGTTGTCCAGAGTTTCTCACATTTGAGAGTTTGGGTCGTCCTCAGAGTATATCGTCCAATTTATCAAGTGTGGATTGGGCATTTGGTTATAAACAACGTGAAGAAAAACTTTTTAATTAATTTAATTTGAATATATAGTTGATTCCTGTATGGAAAAACAAACCAAATCCAGATCAACGATGCTTTTCTCCATTTCCATCAATCTGACCAATTTATATTCTCCTCAGTTCCAGTACAGCCGTGTAATTCCCTCTAGATGTTTCCCCCCGTACACAGCGGCTTTGCCTTTGTTTGTCTCAATCTGTCAGTCAATCAGCAGCACTGCTTTGGCCTTGAACAAACACAGGCTGTGTAGAATCTGCTTTCCACAACCCGTCACACCTCCAGCTGATTCCACTTTTTGGTCGAGCACATTTGTCGGGACCTGTCGCAACGAAAATCTCATCAAGAGGAAAAATCACCTTTGATTCAACAAAAGGTGGCTCCACGTGTTTCTGTCGTCCCCTAAATTGTTAGTCCTTGTGAGTCTGTTTGTTGGTTTCCATCTGTGTTCTCAAGGACTTAATGAAAAGCCGAAATTATTGTGATTACATCTCGTTTCCCTGCTTTAATGCTAATTCATGAGAGCATGGGCTCTCTTTGTCTTCCCGTTTCTCCGAATCTGCCCTGGCCTCTCACAACCGATGATTAATCTTCCTTATGGCATCTCTTCTCGTCGAAGTGCTCTCTTTCTGCAGCATCACCACTTCAAAAGATTTTGCAAAGGCAGACGAAAAGAAAAACGGAAGGAAAAGTCTTTGAAGGGAGGAATTTGGATTCATTTATTACGACTTACCTTTTTTTCAGTTTCATGAGACACTGAAGCGGTTGAGTTGGGGTTTGAATACGTCAACATAATTAGCTAATCTTGTCCCCAGGGTTAAAACCAACATTTATTACATTAGTTGAGTAATCCATCGACTTTCTTATGAGTCAATTGGTTCCATTTAATTTGACTTTTTTTTTTTTTGCAAGTTTAAAAGTAGAAGACAAGAGAATATAAGAATAAAATAAAAGTCTAGATCATTCTGTCTAAGCAGACACACTTATGATTTCCAAACATCTCAAATTGAAGCCAAAAAGCTTCGCTGAAGAATTCTGAAAGTAGTGACGTAAATCAAATGTAGATGATAAACAGAAAACTAATTTTCTAATTTAATTTCAAAGAAAAGAATATCTTTACTCAGCTAAATTGTGAGGTTTGGGGTTGTAGTTTTGAGCACAAATTTAAGATTAAGACTCAAACTATAAGAAACTATGAAGAAGGTTATGCTTTTGTCTTAAAAACCCACTCCAATCATCTTTTGATCTATTTTTTTACGTGTTCCCAATGGTCTTTAAAGTTGTCATTTTTAGCCAAAGTCGATAAACTTGTGTTATTTTCTTGGACATAGTTTATAAGACATAGCTTCTGCGGCTTGGTTCATCAGAAATTCACCTCTGAAGTGAATTTAAGAACAACCCCGCCCCCTTTTCCCTCCAAATTACTGATAGTCACAAATTTGCTCCTTTTTTAATAATTGGACAAAAGAAATACTTGGGCATACTGGGTTCTTTTAGAGTCTCTCCCAGTGTGGTTTAATTCTCTCCTGATGGACGTTTAAAGCGTTACGTAGTTCTGTCTGTGGTCTAGTGTGAGCATGAAACCGAGAGGGGAAAAAAATTAAAATAAATCCAGGATCTTTTTATTATTGTCATCCATCGTCTAGATGAAAATAAGAAAAACATCTAAATCAGAACTCGCTTCTTCAACAGCCTCTTCCCTGCCACAGTCAGACTGATGGCAAAAAAACAATAACTGAAAATGTAAAAAAAAGACTTCACTAAAAATATATGTGCAATGTGTCTTCTTAAATTGGTCAACGTGCAATATTTTCAGACTCTCTAATTGCTCTTTTTGTACTTTTTTTTCATTCTATTTTTATACCTTTTGTACTTTTTATCGCTGTTTTTTCTGATGTACATATTTCGTAATCTCTGTACTATTTAAACTTGTACAGAAACCCTACTCTTTAACCCAAATAGTGACTCTGAGAGTTTTACACATGAATTCCAATATGTTACGTTGTTGCATATATGGCAAATAAAAAACCTTGAACCATGAAATCCCAAGGCGCTAGAGCAACCGCGCCTGCTCCGAGGACACCCACTCTACGACTGCCGAGCAGCCAACCCGGTGGACCTCACTAGCTCTGTCGGACCCAGGGCAGAGGGGCCCGCTAGTTCGTTAACGCTTTCCACTGGGCGGCTAGCTAGCATGATTGGTCGAGCTCCATGGGGTCTGTGACAGGCTTCCGACCTGTCCAGAGTGTATCCCACCTTCATCAAACAGTCTCTGGCAACTCCCCAGCTGTAGTGGGTTAAGAAAATGGATGGAGATTTAGGATGAAAACCCTTGCATGACTGAAAGATAATTTTGATTGGTTGATGCAGCTCTTGATGCCTTTTAGATCAGTGGTGTCAAACTCAATCGCACTAAAAATCTAAAATCCAAATCACACCTTAGGTCGCTGGCCGAACAGGATAAACTTTTAATAAACACTCCAAAACTACATTTTTAAAACTTTTAAACCATCATTTTTAAACAAAATTATGAAATAGATATAATTTAACATCACCCTTAATAATGCTTGTGTGAATACTGTATGATGAATTTGTGTGTTGAAGATGCTAGTGCTGAGAGCTGAAAATGCTGAAATTGATAGTTAAAAACGCTCAAGCTAATAACCAGATAAAATATTGTCTGAATGCCAAATTTTCCTAAAAAACTAAAAAAAAACAAGAAAAGAAAAAAAACAGGTTTGTCAAAACAACTAGCATGTAGCTGAAAAAAATAGCTAAACCTCAAAATGACCTAAAAAACTGAAAAAAGTCTAAATGATCCAAAACAGCTAGCTAAAATATTAGCCATTATAGCCTAAAAAATCTTAGTTATTGCCAAAATAGTTCAAAAAGATAACATAATGTCAATTTCTGACATTTTAAAAACTTAACTTTTTAACAATTATGAAATATAAAAATGCAGGAATATTATTCCAGAATCAATTAACGTAAACCCTAAATAACTTTCAATATTTTACTCTCCAGAAAAAATATATTTTGTCAAAATTATACAAGTTAAAAATAAGCGCAAGATAACATTGGGCCGTTCATAACAAGAAAATAAAATGATCTGGAATTACACAGAGGGCCGGATCTGGCCCCCGGGCCTTGACTTTGACACATTTACCTTAGACTGTGTCTGGTCAGGTGTGCATCAGGTGTGAGTACACAATTATAAATACAACTTTAAACTTAGTTTTCTTTATATATGTCTACTATGATCAGAAAAAAGCCACAAGAATATAGTAAAAACACCCACATTTTTTTTATCAATGTGGGTTTTTACAGTTTCCAAGAAAATCTGGGTTTAAAAAAATTTTTTTCATTTATTTCAGAAGCAAATCTTCCCATTTGTATGGAAAACTTTCACATACTTGATTTCACTGCCGAGGCCATTTCAAGCTTGATCTGCGTCTACGCCAGTAAAGCTTCGCCTTTGTCCAAAGAAGGTGCCATTCCCGCCGGATTTCTTTTTTTTTTTATTCTTACACGTGAGCCTGATGTCCAATGTCAGTAAAAATAAAATATAGCTCCCCCTCTGGAGCGCTGTGCAGCCAAGCAGCAATGC
>NW_023417324.1:12404-17164 GCF_002922805.2 Oryzias melastigma | reverse complement strand
ATGGAACAGTGTTAAAATGGAACACACTTATAAATGGAACTATTTGTTAAAAACATGCAACGCAGTCATGCTGGTTTGTTATCACAATTGAAGTTTAGTGCCAACTTCAAACAAGATCCTTAAAGGTCTTTGGATCTTGATGTGGATTGTTTCTGCTGGGATAGTTTTTAGCGAGTTTTTACTGAACAACTGGTGCTCTGCAGAAACTATGTCCTAAAAGACAACACAGATTTTTTTATGTTGGCTCAAAATAGCATAATTGGAATTAAAAAACCATCGAGGACGCTTTTACAGTAGATCAAAAGATATGAGTGGGTTTTTAAGGACTTCATAGGAGACTCCTGTGATTTTTCCCTGCTGATTTAATTATTTTGCATGTGTATGATGTATTTTGAATGCCTGAGTATGAATTACATTTTTGTTTTACCTCCCAGAGCCATTTGAATATGAAAAAATGCTGGTACAAATAGTAATTCTTTAATACTTTTTTTGCATTTGATCTTGAAAACCATTAACTTAAGAGAAGAAGACAAACACCGAGGCAAATGTCCAAAAGATCTTCTTGTCAGATGAAATGATGCTTCTGAAATTTGAGAGACGTTCATCATGCCAGACATGGATTCCCTGCAGATAGAATTCTCTGGCTGGAGCTCAGCGGGGGAAACACAATGCTCACTCACTTTTATAGATAATTTGATGCTCCATCGGGATGTGACTAAGGCTTCGGTCATTGTTCATGAAATTAATTGCTACTAAATATTAAATCATGTAGTTGTTAGTGTCATTAGCCACATATTTTCCCTTTTTTCCCCCTTTTTTACAGTGTATGAGGTGGTCACCGTCACAGGTGATGTAAAAGGAGCTGGGACGGATGCTAATGTTTTTGTCACCCTTTTTGGAGACTTCGGTGTCTCTCCTAAGGTTCACCTGGCAAGCAAGTGAGTGTACAATCCTCCACACAAAGAGAACAAATATTACTGCTTTAAAAGTCCTGATTTTGCCTTAATGACTTCCGATTTTCCAATCATTTTGTATCTATTCTAACATATCTGATGATTTTTTTTTCTTCAACAGCACTTTTTTGTTTTTACCAGTTTAACCCATTCTTAGTCAGTCATTAACTTTTCATCTTTTCCATTTTTCTCTGACTTTTCAGCACAGAAAAGAGGTATTTCTCAAATCTGTGAAAGGATGGTTACAATTCTGTTCTCGTGTTGGGTTGAATTGTGCACAAAATAAAGCTGTATGAGAAAGAATTCCTGCTAAACCCAAAGATCACAGCTGAAAATGTATTTTCTGAATGGAAAAAAAAGCTTGAATATCACCAAAAAAGGCAGGAATCTCTCTTATACAGCTGTATAAAAGCATCTGACTTAAAATATCTGGAGTAAGGAGGAACTATGTGGCATGGCCGGTCTTCTTTGCTATTTAAAAAGAAATGAAAGAAGACCACGATGTCATTTATGCAGATGATCAAATGACTCTCAGGGGATCTTATCAGCAGCAGGCTCCTTTTATCTCTACCCCACATTGATTGACAGATAGGGTTACCGGTGCAGCGTAAAGGATATACCCAGTTATTGTCAGCCACTCTCAACCATGTCATCTACACCTTGTGGTGGTCTCATTCATTCACTTTATTCAGCATTAACATGCCGTGCATTCAGAATCTCCATGCTGTGTGACTGTTGTGTTGCTCAGCTGATGAAAAAAAATCCCACAGAGACATTATTGAGTCTTTTTGTCAGATAATGAAAACAGTGCATAGTCAGGAGTTTCACCTTACTCCAATATATATGTCCAATCCTGCCTGTATGGTGATTGATGCATTTTTTCACAACACGATACAGGTAGGGAGGACTTTTTATGTCTACAAGAAAATTTGCCCGAATGACAGAAATCGAGGCAGATTAGAAATGCAATTCTTTGGAAATTCAATGTAATTATGGACAATTAAATTACATGAATTCCAAAGTTTGCAGTTGGTTTGCCTTTTTTTTTAATGATGTAACACGGATTCTTAAACATTGGGACGCTGAGTCAAATGTACTGTACAGGCTTTTGAAATGTCAAAATGTGGATTTTTGAAAATGGAAAACACAAAAATTGAAAAGTGAGACATTTTATCATTTAATGAATAAAATAGTACTATTTTCAGTTTGACGACAATCATTTTTATTGAAAAAGCTGGAATTTTAGCTCAGGCTTAATCTTGGTTGAGTTTGTACTTTAAACCTTAACCTTCAAAATGAATTCAAAAAAGAAAAAAGCATAAAGTCAATTCATGATGCACAATTTGACTAGATCTTTTCTTAAGACACCACAGTTTTGCCTAATTTTGAGGTTAAATATAAATATATAAAAAAGATGTCATACATTTAATTTTTTAATTCACACAATTAATTTTTAAAATCAGGCTGTAAATGTTAATTAATGTTGGTAATTTAGAACAATTTATATCAAAGTGAGTAGGGGCTTCCTTGCTTGCTTAACAAGCCCCCTAGTGGTTACTTGGCAACATGCATCAGTCCTTTTTAAAAAAACGTTTCATTCTGGAAATCAAAATGTTGCCACTGTATTCAACAAACTTTACAATATATTAACATTCTAAGGAAAACATCCATAGATTGAAGGAAATGATTAATTTTAAAGACCCACACTATAAAAATAATGTTTTTAGTGTTTTTAACATGTTCTTGTGGGATTTTTTCAATGACATCATCAATAGTAGCTGGCCATCTATGTTAGCGTGTAGCTGCCAGTGCTCGGAAAATATTTAACAACGTCAGGCAACAGAAAGCTGCAAAGCTAAATCAGGGTCAAGCAGGAAAAGGTTCAGGTGAAGCAGAAGATCAAAACGCTCAGTGATGCAAGCAGAGTGGCACAAACAAGACTTCACACTGAGCAGAGCTCTGAGTAAATACTGCTGGGAGTGATTACTGATGAGAACTAGCGGTGGGGCTCCTGGGAGTGACAGTAGGGGCTGATGGGAAGTTAAGTTTAGAGAATCAGGAAGTGTTTGTACTCTGGAGATAGTTCCCGCTGAGGGGCGCAGTGTTGAAAGCACAGACTCTTCCTAGAAGGGGCTGTTCCCCACTTTTACACGTCACAATGTGAGGACCCACTCCTTTTCATGGATTGGGAGGGGCTGGTTCTCATAGTACAGGATTATGGAATAATGCTCAGAGCAAAAATTAGAGCAAAAAAATGCTTTGGGTTTGTTTTTTGTGAGAAATCATTAAAATACACTTAAAAGTTCAAAGAAGTTGATTTTTCATGATATAGGCTTGTTAAAACATCACTTTACAATAGATTCAAGATTATTTTATTAATCCCACAGGGGCAAATTCTTGTTTTCAAAAGATGATAGGAGTAGGTCTTTAAAGTATATGCTTCATGTAATAATAAGGTAACACACTAAACCATGCTGCAAAACAGCAACATGCTCCAAATCACACATTCAATTGTAATATTTGATTAACTTTATTTTTATGTTTATATGGTTTATTCTTAAAGGTCTGCCCAGTTTTTCTTTTTTTCTTTTCTCCTTTAAAGTCAGTCCCATCACTAATTTGCTATTTATTTCACTAGCTGTTTACATTTTTTTGTAGTTTTCTTTATTTAGGTTCTACCCCATGCACAACCACATGTGATAATGTTGCGTCAAAAAAAACAGAAAATAATGCCTGATTCATAATATGATTTAATGTCTCACCTGGATCATTCAGTTTTGGTTTACATTTGACAGTGCCCCAACTTGTTTGGAATCGGTTTTGTAAATGCTTCCTCATCTTCTCTTACAGGTTATTCCCATTAAGAACAGAAACCAGTACTAATGTACAGTAATGGATTTATTTCAAGTTCTTGTGGCATCTGTAAATATTCATACCCAAACAAGGATTTCCTTAGCATTAAAATTTGCCACAAACATGAGAAAAAATAGCTATTATTTTAATGTAAAAGATGGTTTGATTAACGCTCTTTCACAGGTGGGGGGGCTGATGTAGACGTGTGCAGATCATCCATGAGAGAGGTGTAAGTTCAGCAGTACAAGAGGAGGGAGTGATGAAGTGGCAGAGCTGGAGGAAGCTTTCAGATTATGGCTGCTCTGATAAAGCATAATGAGCCAGTTCTGTTGTAGAGGGAAATGTCATTTCCTGCTCAGTCTTAACTCCCTTCGCCTGTCTGAGCCAATCGCTATAGATTACACGTGTGAAGCTGCGCTTACCTACTCTAATATTGTTTACATGTATTTCCTTTGCAGGAGCCGGACTGCATTTGAGAAGAACAAAACGGATGTTTTTCGAATCAAAACATATAACGTGGGTCCACTAAAGAAGCTGAGGTATGATTTGGAGCACGCTGGGATCTATGCATGTTTTTTAGTCAGGAAATAAAAAGAAAACCAAGTTTAAGATCGACAACAACATCACTTTTTTTTAGGTTCCATTGCTGACTGACAAAAAAGTAGTGTAATCAATGTACGGTTAATCCTTGTCTGTTTTTAATGTGACATACATTAACATTAAAAGGGTGTACGCAGAGAAAATAGACTCAATTGATTAGTGTGTGTAATTCTTGATTTGTGACTCATACTAAACATATAATTTCATACTTGAATGTATAATTGAATATCAAAAATGTACAAATGAAAAATACAACTTATGCACCCAGAACTTGAAATTACCTCATTTTAAAATTAACTATGAATTCAAAACAGCTCTTACGCATACAATTCTATTAATACTCACCTGATACAC
>NW_023417324.1:3665-12267 GCF_002922805.2 Oryzias melastigma | reverse complement strand
CTATGAATTCAAAACAGCTCCTACGCATACAATTCTGTAAATATTCACCTGATACAAACACACACAACCACATGCACAGATCAGAGTTACAAGCTCACTAAGGGTTGTGAGACTCCTTTCACGTCTTTAGACGATGAGTTTACATGCTGCTAGAATGCTGGGTTATTAGAGTTTTAATGTGTACATTTTTGTTATTCGAGTGTACATGTGAATACACAAATGCATACTCAGTTTGGCAATAAATTTAATGTATGAGTGAATGTATGAGAAGATAGATACAAGTTACAAATATAGCGTGACTCAGATAAATCTATGGAGTCTATTTTCTCTCCATAGTGTCTGTCTTTTCCTCTCACATGATACAATATGCACTTCTATTCATGGTCTAATTGATACATAAAAAATTCCACTAACTAACAATTATTTTGCCTAAATGGATACTATCAAAATATTTACTACCATTTGGCATTTAAAACTAGAAAATATGCTTTTTAATAGACTCTTTTTTTGCATTTTGTATTTTCATTGGGATTGGACAATAAAAAGAGAGACTATACATTTTCAGTCAAGTTAACCTGAAAAACCAGGAGGTCATCTGTGTTTGTTTCAAATACAGACTAAAATGCGCACATGTAAAGTGACTTAAAAAAAAAAAAGAAAAATAACCGAAAAAAGGAAAATTAAGTTTAAAAATTTATTTTCAATAATGTTTTTATAAGGGAAAAAATTGTTACAAAAGGGGAAAACAGTAATTTCAAATAAAGCATGCTCTTCCAGGTGTAATAAACAATACCCATTTGTGCCAGATAACCTAAAATTAGATTTTTCGTATTCCTAAACCAATAAGTCAATTTTTCTATCTTGAATACTTTAATGACTAAACTCTTTTTTTACTAGCACTTTTTCTTTTAAACAACAAAAACACAATATCTTTGATATAACAGCTTCAAACATAAAAACCTGGAATTTTGGATTCTTTAGATTGTTTTGTTCTATGCGGTTAAAAGAAGTGTATCATTATTTATTCAGACATCCTGTGAAATGCTTTGCAAAAAAGGTTTTGTGCACACAACCCACATCCCTTGCTGTGATTCACTGTCAGCCAATTGTAATTGACCATATTGGTAGACGCAAGCTTGTGATTGGTCATCTTTTTGCTAGCATGACATGTACATAAAAAAGCAACAGATAGAACAACAAAATAAGCAAGAAATAGATTTCTTGATTTTCTTATGATAATTTTATACCCTTTTATCTGTGGTTTTCAACCAACACTGCTGTTACTTCTAGTGCTCAATCAATTGTTTATACATATTTGTATTTAGATGAGTCAAATCATAACGCCCAAACAAGAGAAAAATCAAAGAAAAATTAGGTACATTTAAAGGAAAAAAAAACATAAATCATAACAAGATGTAACAGTATGATGAAGATGTTGCTTTTTTTTAAAGAGGATACATAAAAAACTCAGGTTGATCACTTGTGACACTCAAGTGTGCACACATATCTGCATAAATCCCTCTTATTTATCTCTTGAATTAATGACAATATTTAATATTTTAAATGGCTAAAAACATGTCAAACTAAGCAACAAAAGTCTGGCTGATGCATCATTCAAACACCCGGTTTCTGACTCTCCTGATCCCCCCCTCCCAGGATCGAGCACGACAACACAGGGATGGGAACCAGCTGGTTCCTGGACAGAGTGGTGGTGACCGACATGAACCGTCCCCATCTGCGCTTCTATTTCGCCTGCAATAACTGGCTGAGCCGGGAGGAGGCCGACAACCTGATTGTCAGAGATCTGCTGGGCAGCATGAACCCCATGGATGTGCCCAAATGTAGGTCACTTCAGTACGAGTCTGACACGAAGGATCACAGTCACCAAAACAGCATCAGTGATTGAACAACAAAAATACACCCAATTATACAAATGTAGGGGTCATCACAGCCTAATGCTGTACAGAAAAAATTAAGTAAAAATGTATCGACTTAATTTGAGCAAAAAAATAATATTAACACTACAAACTAAATGATACCAGTGTTCTTAATTAGCTGATATGTGTAAACTCAGATCACTAAGAACAATGGTGCCTAATAGTCTGCACTGTTTCAGGCTGTAATTGAACTCCACCCTCTGTGTAATCCTCTGATAAAACGAGCCACTGTGGCCTTTGTTGCAACTTGATCTAATGTCTTAGCACCTGCAGCCTATCAGGTGCAGCTCAGTGAAGACACGGTGCAATAAAGCAAGGGCAGGAGTGCTATATCTGTTGCAGAGACGGCTATTGTTATGCATTTTTAACTTGGCCACAGTGGTGTAAACAAAGACCCAAACACACAGTTGAATAAAACAAAAGAAACATGCAAAAGTAGGTCAGAACTGCAAATTATGGGGTTGTGTTGTGCCTGTTTGGAGGTCATTGATAAGGATGTAGGAAAGAAGTAAATGGCACAGGCTACTGTATGGTGTATGCAAGTGGTCTGCACAAAATATCAAGGTCTGTGAGATTGTAGAGAGAAAAGTTTCACACAATTTTTTTGTTTATAAAGGCATGCTGCAGGTGATAAGTAGTAAACATTTATAAGACACGCAGGGTAAGCATTTATTAAAGTACTGATATCTAACTGTAAAAATTTCTCCATTACAAGTTACAAATCACCAATTCCAAATAGGCTTGAGTAAGTGTTAAAGTA
Source organism: Oryzias melastigma (assembly GCF_002922805.2). Taxonomy (NCBI): domain Eukaryota; kingdom Metazoa; phylum Chordata; class Actinopteri; order Beloniformes; family Adrianichthyidae; genus Oryzias; species Oryzias melastigma. The sequence continues at coordinate 9,570 of NW_023417324.1, read as the reverse complement.
TCTGATTTTAAAATAACTTAATTATTTTACTTGTACTGAATGTAGGCTCAAAGAAGACCAAGAAATGTGAAGAAAAAGGAAATGTTTATTTATTAAATTTTATTTCATAATATTAGAAATGAATGAATGAATAGAAAAGAAATTTAACAACACAATGTTTCAAAATGACAGAACAAAATAAATAATAGAACAAAAAGTCAGCCTTAGTCACACTCAAATATTTGAAAGTGGCACAAAAAATAAAAAAAAAAGGAGTAAAACGTATAAATAAAATTTAGAGCTTTAACAAAAGTTGGTTCTCAAAGTTCTTGGAACTTATTCCAGCTCCTTTCTGTGTAAAAATTAGGTCAGCACTGCTAAGAAGATGCTCACAAGATGGAGGTAGGGAAGTGTAGAGCCTTATTCACAACTACAGTTGAGGTGGGAAGGTTTTCAGGACGATCTTAACATGGGAGTCAATGAGGAATTACTCACTCTAAGCATCAGCCTCTCTGGTCAGTTGCAGTACTGCAACGTTTTGTTACTTCCTGGTTGGCATCACCCAACCGTTTACATTAATGAAGTCCATTTACTATATAGTACTTTACTCTACTGCTGGTAAGTAAGAAAATGAGAAAGAAAGGGAAATCCAGTACACTACTAAAGGGGTCCTAAATGCTAGGGGTATAGGAAAAAAATTGATTTGGCAATATATCGTTTGGAGGTACTTGTATTGATTTAAAATGTTGACAAGATGATATTTGATCAATTATTTATAAGCTACCTTCAGCGTCTGACTTTTGTTTTGACTTTTCTTATACTGAAAATGATTTTGTTGTGGAAATCAAATATTGACTATTCCCTTTAAAAAAAACATTTCTTAATTTACTAAGAGAAAAGCACCATGATTTTGCTCAGGTAAAAGTGACTTGTATGAGATATAGCTGCAGTGCTTAATGTTGTGATCATTAGCTAAATTGAATTTTCTAAGTCATACTCTTGAAAAAAGTGAGAAATCGTCCTGATATTGTGATATGATCGCATCGTAAGACATTTATCAAAATATAAGGAATGTGTGGTACCTGACCTTGATACAGAAGTTAAAAAATGTTCAGAGAAATAACAACTTTGAAAAAGTAAACTATCCCAACAAGGATTGCAAAGTTTAGGACTTCCACTATTTTTTCTCTAGTTGTTTTTCCCCGCCCTCCCTGGCCAATGACTGAAGAGACTGTTAGTAACATGGTTTTGCACAAAGTTCAAAACTCGATCAGGACCAAATTAAGCAGACTCGGTCTGAACCAACTGACTTTTCCAGTTGCAGTGCACCCTTACACTATTCCTGTTTCTAAACCGTATAACATGATGTAATAAAAGTGTCTATAGCCACAACTCAACCGCTGTGAACCGTTGACCCCACATGCCTAATCTCCTGATCGTCTTCACCACCAAAACCTCACAGTCTCACTCGGTTTGCAAATTCAGCCTTGCTCTAAAAACAAGCACAAAGAAATAAGAATTAAACCAGAATGATTTCATTTATCATGTTTTACAGTGAATAAATACATTGTGAGCGTTTTCACTGCCGACATGAAGGGAAGTGGAACCGATGCCGACGTCTTCTTGAACATCTTCGGAGAGCATGGCGATACAGGTACACTGGCAGAGACCAGCTTGTCTTATTTTGATTTTTATACTTTAAACATTTCAGTTTTGTGTGGTAAAAACTTACTGTCATAGATCTGTGTGTGAGGCAGAAGGGGGGTTGTCCTTCCAGTATTGCCAGTCCCAGACGATAGAATTGTCTTCGCCTCTGGCTCCAAGCTGCTACTTTTGTCTATAGGCCAAAGTTGACCTATTTATTTTGCATACTAGTAAATAAAATGATTAATTCTGTTAGAAGTTAAAGAGAAAAACCCAAGCAGAGCAAAAACAGGTTATAAATAAAGTGTTTGAGAGGTGGAGGGAGTTGATTTGCCATCAGATGCACAGGTGATCATCGGAGATCCTCAGAAGCAGCTGTGACATAAGAATACTCCAGAGTGTAATTGTGCAGGGCGGATGATGTGACTAGATCTGCTGGGGATTCTCCAACGTAGAAGATGAGATTCCACTGGCAGGCAATGATCAACATAGTGACTTCTCTAAGAGACGTAGTGAGACGAGAGCTCCAGAAAATCCACACTCCTCGCGAAGGAAACAGAGGAGGAAAAACAGGCGGGAAAATTCCAAAAAAGAGACAGGCTAAACTCTTAAACAAGGCCAAAAACAGGGTAAAAACCATGAAACAACAAGAAGATTAGAACTATGAATTGCTGGAATGTGAACTGACTCAACAAACTGGCAGAGTGGAAGATTGACATGTTTTTTGGCTGGATTTCGTTACAACAAAACATTGTTAATTAAAGAATTTTGCATTTGTTTATAAGAAATAAACAAGCAGTTCTCATTCAGAAGGTTTTGTTTGTCGTAACAGGAGAGAGAAGGCTGGACAGTGGCAAAGACAACTTTGAACGTGGGTCAGAAGACAAGTTCACAATCGAAGCTCCAAACCTCGGCAGGCTAAAGAAAATCACCATTGGCCACAACAACAGAGGCTCATCTGCCGGATGGTTTTTAGATAAGGCCAGTTCAACCACCACATGCACATGTTCTCACCAATAAAACTGATGCTGACGGGGCACCACTTTCTCTAAAGGTGATGATAGATGATATGGGGAATAAAGAAGTGTATGAGTTCCCGGTTAATCGCTGGTTTGCCATGGATGAAGATGATGGCAAAATACAAAGAGATATATTGGTTGGATCCATGCAGCCTATGGGTGAGAAAAAATGCATACTTTTTCAAAGTAAAATTGTTGTTTTTAATCAGTGACGGAGCAGTAATAGTTTTTTGGTCTGAATAGGAATTGTGTACAATGTGCAAGTGATGACTGGAGACATCAGAGGTGCAGGAACCAACTCAAAGATCCACATGGTCATGCACGGAGCCAAGGGCATCAAAAACAGCGGCAAGGTTTTCCTGGAAGGAGGAGCTTTTGAGCGTGGTCTGATCGACATTTTCAACGTGGAGATCTGTGAGCTCATCAGCCCCCTTAGCAGGATCACAATCGGGCATGACAATGGTGCCGTAGGAGCTGGATGGTACTGTGAAAAGGTACTTTGTGTTTCTTATTGGCTTCACTGTGACTCAGGATCGGATGTTTACCCATTCAATCCCTGCTTTTCTACCAGGTGGTGATATACTGTCCGTTCACGGGCATCGAGCAGACATTTCCATGTGGGATGTGGCTGGATGAGGATGAGGGGGATGGACTGATTGAGAGGGAGCTGTATGAGATGGTCTCTCTTAGACAGAAAAAGCTCAAAAGTGGGTTATTTTAATCAACTGAAATCCCAAATGTTCATAAAAGAATGATAGAATCTATATTTGAGCAGCTTCTCAGCTGTATTTGTTCTGATTCAAGAATACCCATGGTCTCTTTGGATTTGGACCTCGGACATTAAGGGGGCAGGCACAGACGCCCAAGTGTTTCTGCAGATCTATGGGGAGAGGGGCAAGTCGGATGAAATCAAACTGGACAACAACTCGGACAATTTTGAACAAGGACAGATTGACAAATTTGTGGTAAGCTTGGATAAGCTGAGCAAAGAACATTCATGTTCATTGTTCATCTGTTACTCTAATCCACGCTAAGCTCTATAGAAGTTTTTTTCATGTTTCAACTGATTATTTTGTGCTTTGTGTAGATTGAAATGCCAGACATGGGAAAACTGTTGAAACTGAGGATCTGGCATGAGAAGAGAAATCCATTTGCTGGTTGGCATTTAGCAAAGGTGAGACTCTGTTTTCCCTGTGTGAGTTTTCACATGCTTGGGGTTGTGTCCAGGCTTTTAAATCAAAAAATGTATTTGAAGTAAGAACACATAAAAACACGATGATCCTAGAAACGCGATAGAGACCCTGTCTCACTGAATTAAAACCGGGATTTCTTTAAAGAGCAACATACTACTCTGTCAAACCTGACATTGCGCTGAAGAGATAGCTACATTCATGAGCTTAGCACTACCCAAAAAACTAATGGTCAACAAGACTTCACTCAGATAAAGTTGCCAAAAGCTTTAAAAGAGAATATACATTTTCTAACTCAGCTCCATTATGTAATGATTTTCTGGGAAATTAAAGTTAATTTTTTCCAAAAGCTTCCATAACCAACAGTTATTCAGTTTGGTTCTACATCTTCTTGATATAATAACATAATAAGAGAGCAATTGTGTCACATAGCTGTAAAACAACCCTCAAATACTGATTGTACAAAACATTTCTCATCTATGTCAACAGTGAAGCTGCAAAATGTCAGAGAGTTACAGAACTTGCGTGTAATAAACATTGTTGTTCCACGAGTCTACACGTTTTCTGCAGGTCACTTTGCTGAAGACCCTAACCATGGAAAAATATTCTTTTGAATGTGGCCGCTGGCTGGACATCAACGAAGACGACAATGAGATAGTGAGAGAACTTCCAGCCACAGGAGCTTTTATTGATGAGCCACTTCCTTGTAATTCCTTTCAAAATTTGATTAACAGAGCAGTCTTCACAGTTCCTGGCTAGAAATTGCCTCCTTTTCTGTTTCTTTCTTCAGTGATAAAGTACCGCGTCACCATCTGCACAGGAACCGTCAGTGGCAGCGGCACCGACGCCAGCGTCTTCCTCAGTGTAATTGGTGACCTGGGTGACACAGGCGAGCGCCTCATGTATATGAGCAAAAACAACGTCAACAAATTTGAGAAGGGAAACGTGGGTGAATTTTTATCTTAAATGAAAACAAAAAAATACAAATGTTTTGGAATTGTTCTGCAGCCATCTTTACTCAGCTTTTTACATGTTATCCTGCAGCACGACGAGTTTCTCATTGAGTCAGTTTGGTTGGGACAAGTGAGGAGGGTCCGAGTGGGCCACGACGGCCGCGGTGGAGGCTGTGGTTGGTACCTCGATAAGGTGATGGTTAGGGAAGAAGGCCAGCCCGAATCTGCAGCCATTGAGTTTCCTTGTAACAGGCAAGGTGGTTTCTTTAACATGTATGAAGTGAGAATTACACGCTTGACATTTGTATCGTTAGTTTTTTTTATTTATTTATTTATAAACAAAAAAGGTCACAGGATGTTAGGAGTAATAAATAGGCCAAACACAAGGAATCCACATTTGTCTGGTTAGTAAAACGTCAATAACAGTGATGTAAACTGGCTGTCTGGACATGCTGGCCCTCGGGTGGCATGTGTTCAGGTATTTAGGCAACTGATGGACTAGCTTACCTTTACAAATAGAGATTAAATGCATGCAGTCAGCCAAGTCTCTTCCAACGTAACTAGAGTCAAACCGCAAAGCTAGGGTGCAGTGTTACTTCTGAAAACGACTCCCTCTGAGTACTAATTAGGAATGGTTCAATTTCAAATTGTAGAAACAAACGAGAACAGAGAGCAACTTTGTAGCTTTAGCAGTTTTGGATTACCTTCAACTTTTGGGTCAAAATCAACAGATCTTACCCAGTTTCGTAGCAGAAAGGCACAATCTTTAGATGTAATTTAGTCAAACATTTTTGTCAGTTTGTGGTTATTGTGTATCTAGTTTTAAAGTTATTACATTGTCATGGACAGATGAGTGTAATTCTTGTTTTTTTCTTTTTTTTTCCAGGTGGTTGGACCAAAATGAAGATGATGGTCAGATTATCCGTGAATTAGTTCCAGCTGGTGAAGGTCTCCGTCTCTTTAGTGAGTGCTTAAAGAATAAATCAAGTGTTTGGTGATTTTAATTAGGGCTGCCACGATTATTCGACTAATCGACGACTATTCGACTATTAAAATAGTCAACAACTATTTTGTTATGATCTTAAAACTACGGTTCGCGCCTTCTATTGCGGGGGTCTTC
>NW_023417324.1:0-675 GCF_002922805.2 Oryzias melastigma | reverse complement strand
GACCATGGCTTTGGTGCAGGTGGAGGTGAAGAAGGAGGAGGCACCTAAGAAGGATAAGAAGAAGGACAAGAAAAAGAAGAAGAAAGAAGAAGAGGAGGTGGAAATAATTGAGGAGATGCAGGAAGTGGTGGAGGCTTTTACGTTCACTTGTAACCGCTGGCTGGCGAGAGACGAGGAGGATGGAGAGATTGTGGTTGAGCTGCTCACCGAGGAGAACGAAGACTTGGAAAGTATGTTGATTGCAAAGCTAATTTGCTTAAACAATGTTAAAATTAAAGCACTTTTACTGATTTTTCTTTCAGTGAACTCCTATGAAGTTCATGTGTTCACCGGAACCATGTGGGGGGCAGGGACTGATGCCAATGTTTACATTAATGTGTATGGAGAGACAGGGGACACTGGAGAACGGTGGCTCAGGAAATCCAACCACCTGAACAAGTTTGAGAAAGGGCAGGTAAACCTTTATGTCTGGAACTTCATCACAGACGTTTGAGCACTGAGTTGACATAGAAAACAGATATCCTCATCGTTTTTGTCAGTTTTGGCAATTCTACTTCTGGTTACACTGGACATGACCACACGTCCACAAGGATACTTTTCTGTAACATTTTTCAGGCTAGAACGTTCAGTTGGAGATTAGAGCTCCAAAATGTGACAATGTGTCAATCAACGTAA
>NW_023417323.1:11669-17203 GCF_002922805.2 Oryzias melastigma | reverse complement strand
CAAAAGCTTTGATGTTGTATATATAAATATTGTGTGTGAAGTACTTTATATTCATATTGAATTCATGATTTGAAGTGTTTCCAGAAATGTATTTAGCTTTTATCTTGTTGTTTTTGGTGTTTTTACATTTTATTCATTTTTTTATTTTACTTTTTACTGATCCAAAAATGATCTGATCCGTGACGCTAAAACTGTGACACCGTGAAGGTAGAAACTTAGTTTGCATTATTTTAGGACAAAAAACATTTTATTATTATTATTAATATTCTTATTAAAAATATTTCAGTTTGCTCTAAAGCCTGAAGTTCTCCCTGTTTGTAAAAGTGTCTTAATGTGAACACAAAGTAAATATTCCTGAAATGAACCCAAAATATCCCGACTGGACGTCTGCATGACGGCTGCTTTAGAACTGGACCCACTGAAATCTGAATTGTTACTCTGACCTCAGATTTAGTTTTATTTTTTAATTCAGAAGTATATTTTTTCCCTGTAGTTTAATCAGACGACGTAACAAACCTAAAAGCCTTTGATGCAGAATGAAGCCAAATCCCTGATTCTTTATGTTTTTATAAATATTTCTTAGTAAACACATTTTTGATCGATGTGGTTTGTGGAGGATTTTTACATTTGAAAATCATGTTTTTAACTTTCAGGAGGAAAATTCAAAATACGAAAAAACGAGAATGAAAGAAAAAAGTCTAAAAGTTTCTTCAGTTCTGCAGCTTTCAGTCACAACATCCCATAATAATCCTGCTGGAACTTCTTGTTTTGTGGCTGCATGTCGCTTCCTGCTCACAGATTCCACTTCTGGGTCGACTCTGATTTAAAGATTCACACTAAACATGAACAGTTTTATTTTCTGGCCTGTTTTTGACCAAAAGCTCCATATTGTGGGAAAATTAAATGTTAAAACATTCAGTTTTGTGATGAATCACAACCTAAAAATGTGATTCATCTGATTGATTATTGGTATCGATTGACAGCAATAATCATAAACTACCATTCAAAATGTAAAGTTCTGCTGTGATTTCATGTTGGGATGATTTTCAGAGAATAAGTCGTCAGATGTTCTAACAAAATAATTATACATTTTTCCAGGTTTGTGATTCATTAGATCTTTTTAAAAATTGATTCTTGGTCCTAAAATAAATACAACATTAAATAAACAAATTAATGAATCAATTAATTAGTTCAAATGTCAAATAATTAATTAAAAAAAAGAATTTATTTCAGGCTTTTCCATGAATTTATTTACCTGTCAAACTCACCTGTGAAGTCGGTGGGCGGGGCTAACTCCAGTCCAGATGTAACAGTGGACCTCCATGAACTTTGACCTGGTTGGTAATGTTCTGTCCAGACTGTGGAACCAGAATCTTCTGACCCAGTACCTGCAGTGTGTACGTGAGCGGAACCAGAATCATCTCAGAACCTTCTGACGGACATTTGAGTCCAACTGTAGATGAGATGACCTCCTGACCCTCTGACCTCAAGACGTCTCTCTGAAGAGGACTCTCTGTCCTCTGATGGACAAAGTAACCAATCAGGTGCCAAGTCCCGCCCCTTTGACTCTGACAGGTGAGTTTGAAGATTAAAATAATTCATGAAACGACATCAAAAGAAGAAAACATGAAGTTCTTCACGTGTAACTTTGACATGGAATGAATCTGTTTTTACTTAATTAATGCGACTCTCATCTATGAAATGACACTTCTAATGATGTTATTGATTATTTGTTTCATTGATTATGTATTCATGATCCATAAAGTGATGACCCCCCCCTCCCCCCCCCCACGTCCCATCTGGTTGTAGAGTTAGAGAAGCTCATCTTTTTATCAGTTCAGGTGAATCTGAGAGGGGGGGGGGGGTCTGAGGACAGAGATGACCAGTTTAGTTTAGTCTGTTTAGAACTTCTGACGGACCTTCTGCTTCTGAAAATGACTGGTGTGAGTCCAGTGATGGAATTGTTTTTGTGGTTTTGACCTATATAAATATAAATATAAATATAAGTATAAATATAAATATAAATATAAATATAAATATAAGTATAAATATAAATATAAATATAAATATAACTGCATCATCATTTCTGAGTAAATCCCTCTAATCTGTCGGTTTTTAACATCTTTGGGTTTGATTCCATTTTTGCGCCGGTTTGTGGTTTTATCTCCTGGGTGTTTCTGTCCTGATGGATCCGGTCCGGTATCCTCACCCGGGCCTCAGGCTCGGCCCGTCTGCACACGTGTCAGCTGCCCCCCCAGCAGCTGCTGGCCCAAACGGCGATCCGCTCTCTCCCATCCCGAGCCGAGGATCGGCGGCCGGCGTGCCGATCTCCACTTGTTGTCCTTCTTCTTCATTTGCAATGCTAATGCGCAGGAACAGCTGTCGTCTCCGGCGGCCGTGATCAGTCGGCAGCCAGGGGGGAAGGAAGGAAAGAGAAATAAAACTGGAGGGTAAATAGGTTGGCCTATTATCTCCTGGCCTTGCATGGCGCCGGTCCTTGAGAGAATGAATTTCAATGAAAGTCCTTTCACTGGAGGCAAGAAGAAAGAGAATAAACGATGAAAAGATGTCTGTGGAAACAAACCAGAGAGAAAAACATGAGGAGTGGAATGAGGCAGAGCAAACAAGTTTGGTTTTCAGCGATCTTGTTAAAGTAGATTTCTAAAGGCTTCGGGGAGGGCTGCCCGCTCCGCCTCAGCGCCGGGCTTCATTATTCAGGAGGCTAACGTCGTCTGTCTTGAGAGCTCAAATCTTATTAGTTTTCCTCTGAGGAGTTTTTTATCGTCCAATAAATCAGCAGCGTGATTTCCTGTTTGAGCTCGTGACTTCTCCGTTTGCTGCCTTGTTTGTTTGTTTTGTTGTTTTCTTTCCTGCAGGACAGAGACGACTGAAGAGAATCAAACTGTTTGTTTGTTTACTCTGGAGTCGAATTTGGTGGAACAAGTGGAAAACCCAGAAACCCAAAACCTGTTTGTTCACTCGCTGCCGTAACAGGACCCGCCACTAGGTGGCAGCACACGCTCCTCTGCTGTAGTCAGAGCTGGATTAGCATTGAGTTTTTCTAATAAATAGAAGATTTTTGTCTGAGCGGCTGAATGTAAATAAAACAGACAAACCTCTTCTTTGATCCCGTTGTTCCTCATTTTCCTTTATTTTTACAGCTGTCTTTTCATCCTTAAAGTCTAAAGAAGCCTGAGAGCGCCCCCCCCCCCTCACATCTAGACAGCAGCAGCCTCAGGTAAGAAGGGGCGTCGCACCAGGTGAAGTCATGGCTTTAACAATCATTTCATTTGTTTCTCATGATGATTTTTTTACACAAAATGAGGTGTTTCAAATAAAATAAAAAAACACAAGAACATAAAGCCTAAACATTGTGATTTGGCGCCCTCTCCAGCAGATGGGGACCTAGGCAGCCGCCTATGCCCAGGGCCTGTTCTGAATCATTTATTCCTGATGAATTTTGGGGAATTTCTTTGTGGATTTGGGTCATTTTTTGGATGACTGTTGGGCTGGAAAACCGTTACTATATCTGGCAACACAAGTGAGAAGTTCAGGAGGAAGTCCAGTTTCAGAGCCGTGACAGAGTCTGAAGCTTCAGTGATCTGTCGCAGCAGCAGGACGTCTTCACTGATGGATTTGGAAAAAGTGAAACATTGGATCAATTAGCAAAAGTTCTGTAATTTGTTACATTTAAAATGTTTGTTTGCATCAAATCTAAATTTTGATTAAAAAGTTTAACTTAAAAAAATGAATATATTTAAATGTAACAAATTACAGAACTTTTGCTAAAAGATCAAATGTTTCAGTTTTTCAGTGTAAAGAGCAGAAAGTTTATTTCAGAATTCTTATAACAGATTTCTAATCATGTAAACATGAAGCTCTAACATTTGGATGGGATCAGATCAGATTAAAGTGAATAGTAAAACTTTTACATTTTACATTTTACATTTAAAACACATTTGAACTCAAAAGTACAAAAATTGTTAATTTGAAAGAAATATTTTTAAAAAATTAAAACGTTTGAAGAAATTCTGAAAACTTGAATTAAACTGAAACTAAATGAAAGTTGATCACAAACAGATTCTGTTTTGATTCTTAGTTTTTCTTCTTTGAATTCAGACTTCTGGTTTTCAGGGTGGATCCTAACTCTACGTGGGGGCGGGGCTTTGTTCCCATTGGCTATGAGGACAGAAGTTATTATGACGTCATTTCTCCAAACAGAGAAGACAATCACTCTTTTCTCAATTTCATTTTTTTTTATTTATTTGCTCAAATTTAATTTCTTCCTAATTTATTTCTATTTTTAAACGTTTTCACAGACTTGAATCTGCTCTTCATACATCTCATCTAAAGAGAAACCGGTCCAAACTTGACTGGACCTCGTAGTTCCGAGTCATCAGAACCCTCAGCCCTGCGGCGTCCTCTGATCCCCGTGGAGACGATGGCGGTCGGCGGCGACACGAGCAGCCGCTCCTCTCCCTTCTCGCCTCACTTCCACTAATCGTGTTTCCTGCTGGTTTGGGGGAAATGAGGTGGAAGCGTCTCTGTGGGTTTGACTGGGAGGGATCCACTGCAGAGGCCGCCGTGTCGTCCCGTCCCGCTCGCCGTCTCCGACCCGAGGCCGCTGGAGCCCGCCGGCGGCAGTAATCCCCCGCCGGGCCGCCCAGATCATTATAGACTCTGATCTGAAGTCCCTGAAAGGAGGAATTAGCCGGGAACACAATCCCAGTGACCTCTGTGACACCGGGACAAAGCCTCAGCTGCTGGGGGGCCACAGCACAAAACCGACCGTATGGCTCAGACAACACCGCCACAATGGCCGCCACAAAGGAGGCGCGGTGGGGGGGCGGGCCGAGTGTGTGCGTGTCCCTGTAAGATCCGACCATTTGTACTTTAACATGTTGATCCTAATTGTGGATTAGGAGACGGCAGCTTGAAATAACTGGAGGTGGGCGGGGCCTCAGGACTGTTTAAATGTTTGTGGTTTCAGAGTCAGTGGGAGGAGCTTCAGCTGAACCTGGAAACGTGACAAAGACCCTCTGAGCTTCAGCAAGTGAAGCAGTATGGAGGAATCTCTCTGTTTGAGGACTTTAGGGTTAAGAAAAGCAAAGTTCCACATGGAACCGTTCTGGGAGGACGTTTCTGAGCGGGACGCTCCGGAAAAAGGACAAAGTTGTGTCTGATTCCCCCCGATCACTGTAGTGGGTTCACCATTATCCACAGCTGCTGAATCAATTCTAAAACTGAGTGAGAAATTTCCCACAAGTCTTTGCGAAAAACTAGCGTGCATCGATGCTCACTAGATTAGTGAATATAGACCAGAATGCATTGCGGCTAAACAATTTCAAACAAAAAATGTGTTCAAATGTAATATTTAAATAAAACATCAGAACACAGAGGAGTCAAAATAAACGTGAAATCTTTGGATTTATGCGATTTATGAAATCGGTGACGAATATCTGGTGTTTGGAAAAAACAGAATAGTAGTGAGCATCGCATCTGAATTACCTTTAAATCCAGGACACCGAATAGTT
>NW_023417323.1:9767-11628 GCF_002922805.2 Oryzias melastigma | reverse complement strand
GCAGCATTAAGGTTAAATAAATCGTTATTCGCCTCATCATTTTTATCTGTTTCTGTTTATTTAAATCTTGTCTGACTTTTATTCTCTTTTATTGTGAAGCTTTTTGTTTTAAAATCTTTTTTTATTCAGTATAACGTTTTATTTTAACATTTAGATCAATGTTTTGGCTTTATCTCCTTTTGACCTAAAGTGAACCCCAGCAGTCGGGAAGTCGGGGGGGTGACCCCTGTGAAAAAAGAGGGCGGGGCAAAGTTTAGAGGTCGGCTCCGCCCACTTAATCAGCCAGATCATCTGATTGTTTGATTCTGAACGACAGAAAACATTTCAAAATCATGGTCTATCAGAAGTCCTGCTGAGGTTAGAGAGACGCGTATCTGTGTGTCGTTTCCAGCCTGGTTCCCATGAGGACGCCGTTCCTCCGCCCTCTACCTGTGAGATGATGGGTTTCTTTAGAGCCCCCTGTTGAGGTCTGCTTAGCTGCTCTTTGTGCCTGGAGACGGTTGGAGGAGGACTCCGGCTTTTAAAATACTCAAAGAGCTCTCTCCACTCCTGTCTCACACACACACAGACGTGGACTCACACTCACACATGTTCCCTCAAATGTTGCTGTTATTGAGCAGCAGGTTTGGAGTTCTCTCAAAAACGTTCTCAATAAGCACACAGGCACCGAGACCAGAACCAGAACCAGAACCAGCTTAAACTCCCCATTAAATCCCTCTCCAATCATTTTAAATCTGTTTTCAAAGAGTTCTCAGTTGTTTTTTAATTTATAGATCAAATCTAAAACCCTGAGCCGTTTTCCAGGACATAGTTTCTGCAGAGCGGCAGGAGTTCATTAGAAATTCACCTCAGAAATGTGGGCGGGGCCCCCCAAACTACTGAGAGGTCAAAGCAGGGACCCCGCCCAGCATCTTTTCTATTATATTTTCATATTTCATACGATCTTTTCTAAATTGTATTTGTTTGTCTGCTGCTGGTTCACAACAATTTGAAAAAAATAAATACACAGAAATTCAATTTTTATGTTAATTTTCTTTATAAATGTCCCCAAACATCAGAAAAATGAACCAAGAGCATCTAAATAACACCAAAACCCATTTTAATAGAAGTGGGTCTTTGAAATGCTGTTAAACATTAACGATGAAGACCCAACACCTCCCAGAACATCTAAGAAATAAAAGAAATCAGGCCCACGGTCTGTTCTTCATTTGAACTTGTTGTTAAATCATTTTTCAGATTAAATTCAATTTTTCAATTAATTTCATTGGCAGGTGAGTTGACACAAGAAACTCTGACTGTACTATGTCCCGCCCACTGACTGTATCTGACAGCTGGACTGAGTGACCCTGCAGTGGTTAAAACAGGAAGTGGCTCCAAGAAGCCAAAATCCCACAGATTGACATAGAGAACAAACAGCTGATATCAGTCTATTGGTCAGAAGAATCACTCTGGATCTGAAACATTTTTATCTTTTTTCAGTTTATATTCTTTAAAGTTCAAGTTAGAAACTCACCAATCAGAGTCTTCGATAAAAGTAGGTGGAGCCTGCTGGCCCCACAAAAAAACTTTCAAAATGTTTGATTGACAGATTTCATGTATCCCTCTTTCAAGTGGAAGGGGCGTGGCCTCCCAACAAGCTCCCTCCTGATTGGAGAGAGTGGACTCAAGACAGAGTTGGACCAATCACTGCTTATGGATGGATGGATGATGGATGGATGATGGATGGATGATGGATGGATGATGGATGAATGATGGATGGATGATGGATGGATGATGGATGGATGATGGATGGATGATGGATGAATGATGGATGGATGATGGATGGATGGATGATGGATGGATGATGGATGATGGATGGATG
>NW_023417323.1:7122-9099 GCF_002922805.2 Oryzias melastigma | reverse complement strand
TGTTGTTTTTCTGATTAAAAGGATCAGATTTCAGGGTTTGAGTAATTTTGGTGGGAAAAACCTGAAATAAGAAAATAATTTCAACTTAAAGCAAATAAATCAAAAGTGATTTTAACCGTGAATAAAATCATAAAATGATTCGTTTTGTTTCTTGATCTGGATTCTCGTCTTCCCCCCATAATGCATCAGCTGTTGCCTGAATTCTCTGACACATTTCCCATTAGGATGAGGAGCAGAAGGGAATCGAACCGTCGTGCTTCTCCATCTGCTGCTGAAGGTCGTCCATCAGTTCTGTGTTCCAGCGGCGCTGTGTACCAGCGGTCAGCCTCCATTTGTCCTCAGAACAGCAGAAACATTCACAAAGGTGAGTAACCCCGCCCCCCGTGACCTGCTTTCCGGCCCGGCTCGGTTCTGCAGCGTGCTCCGGTGGAGTGCTGCAGCAGAGGTGCATTTCCTCCGGGGCCGTGCTCTCTGCTCCTCTGCTCCTCCACCCTCTCCACTCTCGTCTCCACTCTTCACCCTCTCCAATTAGGGGAGCTCCAGCTGTGTACCAGTCAGGATCAGAGGCTCCTTCTATTATCCAAATCCATTTGTGTAGCGATTGAATCACTCCCCAATCTTCTCTTTTCGTGTCCCAGCCCCCAAATACACATCTATATGCCGGTGCTTTCAGGAGCACCCCCCCACACGTGCACACGCACACATGCACACACACACACACACTGCAAGCCTCAACTATCAAGAAATGGAAAAAGGGAAGATAAACCTTCTGCCAACTGAGGGGACGACCCAGAAAAATATGGATGTTCAGAGAAAAGGATCACGCTGGGATTCACGGGGGCTCTGTCTTTGGGGGGGGGGTCTTCTACAAACATCCACGTAGGAGTTGTTGGTGCACAGCTAATTCATCAGATTTATGCTGAATAATCTGGAATAAAAATGTTTTTACCTCCTTAGAAAAATGATCCAACATATTTCTTTGATTTATTTTTAAATTCTGCTGGAGGATCTGCATCTACAGACAGACTGAACAGACCTTTGAGACAGAGAACATGGATGAAGATTCTATATCTTAAATACAAATTTGAATTAAAAAGAGGATTTTGAAGAATAAATCATTTGTGTTTGGTAGCTCTTCTCAGCCGCTGTTTATTGATTTGTAATTATTTTCATTACATTTATTCCCTCTGTGGTTTAACTTGTATTTTTAGGTGCATTAAATCCAGATAACAAATAAACAAATAAATGAGAAAAATCAAGTTAATGCGATTTAAGGCAGCGATGTCAAACTCAACCACACAGGGGGAAAAAATCCAGAACACACTTTAGATCACGGCCTAACAGGAGAAACATTGATGGAACACTCTAAAACTACTTTTTAAAACTTGAAATCGTAACTTTTTAACATAATTATGAACTAGATTTATATGTTTATAGTGATAATGTTCACCTTTCAGCTTATCACATTCGGGGTCACCACAGCGTAACAGATAATATCAACACTAATATTGATAACATTATTTGGCAGAGTTTTTACACCGGATGCCCTTCCTGACACAACCCTGTACCTGAGGGGCACAGGGACCCAGTTAGGCAGCAGCGTCAAGGGTCTAAGGACCCAACCTGGGTGGGGATCAGTGGACAACCCTGGGAATCGAACCCAGGGCTCCTGCGTGGCAGCCCACTGAGCCACCCAGCAGCATCACCTGAATCGATGCTCGTGTGAGCTGTAAGCTGAATTTGGCTGCTGAAGATACTAGAGATGAAAACGCTGAAATTGATAGCCAGCTAAAACATTAGGTAAATCCCAAATTAACCTAGAACTAAAAAAAACAAAAACTTAGACTAGGCAAAATAGCTAGCATGTACCTGAAAAAAAAAACTTTAAAATATCAAAAAGAAAAAGAAAAAGAAAAAGCCTAAATTAGCCAAAACAGCTAGCATGAAGCTGAGATATTAGCTAAACAACAAAACAGC
>NW_023417323.1:4000-6758 GCF_002922805.2 Oryzias melastigma | reverse complement strand
AACATTAGGTAAATCCCAAATTAACCTAGAACTAAAAAAAACAAAAACTTAGACTAGGCAAAATAGCTAGCATGTACCTGAAAAAAAAAACTTTAAAATATCAAAAAAAAAAAGAAAAAGCCTAAATTAGCCAAAACAGCTAGCATGAAGCTGAGATATTAGCTAAACAACAAAACAGCCTAAAACACTTTAATAAATTCCAAAATAGTCCAGAAAGATATCAGAATGCCAATTTTTAAAACTTTAAAACTGTAACTTTTTAACATAATTATAAATAAAAACCGTCAGGAATATTATTCCAGAATAAATCAACTCAAACCTTAAATAACTTTCAATATTTTACTCCATAAAAATATATTTTGTCAAAATTATACAAGTTAGAAATGAGCTCAAGATAACATCGGGTCATTAATAACAATAAAATGATCTGGAGGGCCGATAGAATTACCTGGAGGGCCGGATCCGGCCCCCGGGCCTTGACTTTGACTCCTGTGATAAAGTCACACTCCCCAGCTCTCAGGGGGGGTTTGCAGCAGGAGGGGTTGTGACCTCTAAATCAGTGAGTTTTGTCCCTCCGTGGCCCCCGTACAGATCTCTCTGTGATCTGGAATCTGACCTGAACGTTTTGATGCTCATGGATGAAACTGAACTGAAACACTTTTGTTTTCCTGAGATGAAGCTGAAACATTTATGACCCCCCCCCCCCCCATTCCTCTAAACAGGATGAAGCTGAAAAACATATTAAAAAATAGCAGTTTTTTTTACCTAAATGACATTTTTTTTAAATAAATTCAAAGTAATTAAACATATTTTAGAATCAATTTAGTTTCATTTGTATTAACCAATATGCTAAACTAAAGTGGGCATCCCTGCCCTTTGACCTCCTTCTCAGTGGGAAATAACGCCTAAAAAACAGATTCTGGGACAATAACAAATAATGGTAAGAATAAGAAGAAGAAACCTCAGGGAAGTCCACATGAATTTCTTTGTGGAAGCCGGTTGTTCCCGACTCCTCCAGCAGATGGCAGGCTTGTGTAGGACCTGGAGGAGATCCTCCATTGAGGTCTTGATCCTCAGAGACAAAACCTCATCTCTGCACCCCCACGTGACCTTTATCTCTGGAGACAATACGACCTTCCCGTCTCTGAAGGAGCAGACCTTGATGAGAGCTGGTGGCTCCTCCTCCTCCTTTCTCCTGTCCTCTTCAGTCACTCGTCCTCGGCCTTTCTAAAACCTTTTCATTCAGTCGGAGGAACCTGTCGTCTGGACCGGTTGGACCGGCGGTCGTCCGCCTCCTCAGCTCCTGCTGATTGGTCAGTCCGCGTCTCCCTGCAGATGTCAGCAGGTCATGAGTCACTCTGACTGTGAATGCTTTCATTTCTCCTCGTTTCTTGGAATTAATCCCAAAAAGAGCTTTTGGTGTGATTAGTTTGTTTCCACAAATAGCTTCATCTGAATCGAAGCTGACTCAGAATCCCTGAAGCTGCGTTCTCCTGAGCGTCCCTCCTCTCAGGACAATCCTCGTTTGTGGTGAATAGACGCTCCGAGATGTTTCTGCCGGTTCTCCTCGGAGCAGCCGGACATTGTTGCTGCTGAAGGCTCTTCTTTCATTCCTGCTCAGTCCTTCAGCCGCAGCGTTTTCAGAGAAATGAGCTTTTATTTAAGGCTGTTTCATATCGATCCGACATTCAACTGAATGGGTAAAACCAGTGCTGTCTGCAAAGAATGGAAAATTAACAATGATTCAATTTAAATCTTTAGACTCACAAGAAGCTCAGGAGAGTCTGAGGAAATGCTCTTCACTTCACAATAACTCAGAAATGTTTCTGCCTTCATGGATCTGCTGCAGAATGTCCCACATTAGGAACGATTCCACCGACTAAAGCAGCAGAACAGACGTTTTCTCTGCTTCAGGGTTTAACAACTTGATATCTGAATGTATTTCTATCTACATTTGTGTCTTATTTTACTTTAAAGGGGCTATACTAGGCAGTAGAGCTGCAACAATACAGTTTGCTCTCATTCCGTATGTATTGAGCAAGAAAAAACCTGAAATCCACAGATGATGATTCACTTAGCAAAGAGAAATAAAACAAAAATTCAGATTTTTTGTACAGTTCTTGATCACATTTGAATAGAACTCTTGGAAACATTTACAACTTATCAGAACTGCAAGAACTGAACCAGTTCTCTTCAGTTTCAACAGCTGGATGTCAAACACAATCTAAACTGAACCAAAGATTTAGAACGGATTAACTCGTCTAAAATACCCACAGAGACGCGGGTGAAGGGCGGATTCTTTAGCTGTCAGTCCTTTATTCATGAACCTTTAGAGTTTTTACAGCCGACACCTTTAAGGCCCTCAGAGTGAGACTGAATACATGAACTGTCATGTTGCTTCGGTTTTATATTGAATATGGTTCCATCTCTGGTCTGCAGAATCAACGTTTTCAGCATTTAAGTGAATTATAATCTTCATCCTCATTTCTGAGTACTCCCCTAAAAACCTGAGCACCAGCCCCTTCCAACTCACAAAACGAGCAGGTCCTCACATGCTGATGTCACAAAGTGAGAACCGCCCCCTCCAGGAAGGGTCTGCTCTGACAGCTCCGCCCCTCTCTAACACCAACACCCACTTTCTCCTCAGAGCAAATCTTTCATTTTAAACGCACAAGAACTATGGGTGTAACGGATCACGATAATCCATACGGATCAGAACGTTCTGCACACGTGTGTACCGCAGAACCCCCCCCCCCAC
>NW_023417323.1:0-890 GCF_002922805.2 Oryzias melastigma | reverse complement strand
GAGAGGATGAGGACCAGAGAGGAGAACCACAGAGAGGAGAACCAGAGAGAGGAGAACCACAGAGAGGAGAACCAGAGAGAGGATGAGGACCAGAGAGGAGAACCACAGAGAGGAGAACCAGAGAGGAGAACCAGAGAGGAGAACCAGAGAGGAGAGGAGAACTAACAGCGCCTCCATGTGAACAGCTGATGGAACCGCACAGTTTAACTTGAGTCTTTCAATCCCAGAGAAACTGATCCGTCATAAATATCTGGATAAAAAAAACTCTAAAAACAAAGTAAAGAGGAGTTCAGTAAAACTAGAACTGGTCTTTGGTGTGTTCCGGCGTTCCGGTTCTGTTTAGTTTGAAATCTCCGACCAACATGGCTCCATGGTTCCCGTTTCCACGGCGACTCTGGGTTCCTCCATCATCACGTTCTCTCTTCTTCTTCCTGTTACATCCCAAAAGCTCAGACGCTTCAGCTCCTCGTGTTTCTGTTGATCAATGACATCATCATCAACTACGACCAACAAGAATCCAGATCAGGAACGAGTCCATCAGAGACAGAAACCAATTCTCACGTCACACCAGTTTCCCACCTTCTTCAAAGTCCTGAAGGATTCCAGGTTTGTAGTGACCTCCAGGAGAAATGAAGGTCTGTGGGGAAGGAGGGGGGTCCCTGTGCTGTGAAGCCCCGCCCCCCGAAGGACGGCACCATCACATCCAGATGTTGTTCAGATCCAGACATATTTACAGAGAATCTCACATTTGAGAGCCCCGCCCCCCCGTGGCAGGAGAACAGCAGAGTCCCAGAATCCTCTGCATCCCAGCTGTTTGCTGGGGGGGTCCACCCCTCCCTGCAGAAACAAAGACACTCGACGGACCTTCAGGATCCGATTCTACCGGAGGA
>NW_023417322.1:15127-16810 GCF_002922805.2 Oryzias melastigma | reverse complement strand
GCTTTTCCTCACTGGCTTTCTCAGGGAAATCATGATTGAACTGTTGCTTCAACAGATCTTCAACTGTTGCAATAGAGATGCGGTTGACTGAAACAGAATGATCATTTTCAGATGAAATGTTGACATTTCCATCTCTGAGAGGACCGTTAATGACCCAACCCAGAACTGTTCGAACTGCATATGGACCATTGTCTACACTGTGAATGATATCCCATGGTTCCATAGCTTTATATACATCACATCCAATCAAGAGACCAACATCTGCCTGTATTTTAGGCAACTGAACTCCATGAAGATGTGGCCATCTTTCCAAATCCTGTTGCAATGGGATGTTTTCTTTAGACACTGGAATGTCTGAATGAGTGTAAATGTCAGGCAAGTCAATGAAAAGGCTTTCTTTGAGACCGCACACTTGCAAACCTGAGAGATGGTAACTTGGTGTTAACTTTTCTTGACCCATAGTGCGAAGCAGTATGTGAGTTTTCCTACCTTCTATGCCAAGTTGTCTCATCAACTTCTCCGAGCAGAAGGTGGCTTGGCTTCCATTGTCCAGGAATGCATATGTCGATATTGCCTTGCTGCCTGTCTTTAACTTGACATACACAGGCACAATTGACAAAACCCTGTTATCTTTACCAGCCCCAGTAGCACCACATGTTCCACTTGAGATGGTTGTCAGTTCACTGCTTGGTGTGGCCGCAGGTGTTTTTTGGCTGTTCTTTTCTGCTTCGTCATCATCATCCTTTGAGAAATGGAGCATAGTGGGATGTTTTTTGGGACATTGATCACATGAAGCCCTCTTCTTACAATATTTACTTAAATGTCCTGGCGTCAAGCATCCAAAACACAACCCATTTTCCTTGAGGAACTCCAACCTTTCACTGTGGGGCTTATTTCGGATCTTGTAGCAGTCTGACAAAGCATGCTGCTTCTCACAGTAAAGGCATGGCTGCTGAAATGGATTACGACTGGGAGGACTTGGACTTTTATCAACTTGAGTACATTTTTCTTTCACAGCTGGTACAACACTTGTAGCAAATGAGCTTCCTTTTAGCCTGCATGTCCGATTAATTTTTTTCATTAACATAAGGTTTAACTTTATCTTCTGAGCCTTTAATGTCTCCAAAAACTGGATCAGTAGCAATTTTTGCTTGTCTGTTTACAAACTTGGCAAGGTCTGAAAACTTTGCTCTTCTTCCAGTTGCCTCTTGTATATCAAATGCTGATACTCTCCACATTTCTCTCATCTTGTAAGGCAACTTTGAAACAATGG
The DNA here is from genome assembly GCF_002922805.2 of Oryzias melastigma. Lineage (NCBI taxonomy): Eukaryota > Metazoa > Chordata > Actinopteri > Beloniformes > Adrianichthyidae > Oryzias > Oryzias melastigma. Next base: position 15,537 of record NW_023417322.1, on the reverse strand, counting down.
TTCTGAGATTTGTAGGATGGTCCAGCTCTTGAAGATGACAAATATCTTGCATTGCATTGTTGCACCCAGTTAAAAACAAAGAGTAACTCTGAAGAGCCTTACGCCGGAGTCACACAGGATGCGATAGCGCCGCGAAGCGGCGCGGAACGGCGTGCGCTTCCATTCGGCGCCCATGTTAACCTATGGCGTCGGTCACACCAAGCGCGGAGTGACGCGCAGCGGCGCGGAGGGTCCTCGCGGTGCAGCGCAACGTTTCGGCGTCTGGCCTATTTCTTCTGCGCGACGCGAGCGCTCCGCGTCAATACTGGCAGGAAGTTGCGTCGAAATACATGAGAAAATACGGTTTATTTTCAAAATAGAACCAATTTTTCACAATAAAACACCGCGATTGACAAATGTTATCAAGTTTT
>NW_023417322.1:9885-15005 GCF_002922805.2 Oryzias melastigma | reverse complement strand
CAGATCTCTGGAGCGGGTGTGCTGGGCTGCAGGGTTCTGGGAGGACAAAAAGCAGGGCAGACGGGGTAGTGGGGGCACACTGGAGCGGGGCATGGGGCTGTGTTTGAACGAGAGAGAGGCAGAGGAGTGGTTCTTCTTGGAAGAAACATCAGGTAATATTTTTAGTTTATTAATTTACCGACGGAAACACGTGGGAGCGCGTGCGTGCACACAGACACACAACAAAACAGACAGACACGCACACGCGCGCACAAACCGATCAATGAAGTGGGCCGACTGCAGAGTTGGGGGTCTGTGTCTGTGTCGACAGGGGCAGAGACCATCCCCTTTTAGCAGAAACACGGGGTGATATCCTGGTTATTGACCATGATGGCAAAAAAAGCAGTAGCTCTAGCAGAAGCGCCTGTCGACCGTCGCGGCAAAAAATCGCGTCTGGTGTGACCAATAGAGCGCCGCGAATCGGCGCGCACTCCGCTCCGCGCCGCCTCGCAGCGCTCTCGCGTCCGGTGTGACTCCGGCGTTACATTCTCCACACAGATGCCAGTTCCACCGGTCTGGGTGCCATCCTCTATCAAGAGCATGAAGGGAGGAGTAGAGTTGTGGCTTATGCCAGCAGAGGACTCACTAAAAGTGAATCAAGGTACTCAGCCCACAAGCTAGAGTTCTTGGCCCTCAAGTGGGCTGTCACCGAAAAATTCAATGACTACTTGTACGGTGCCCAGTTCACAGTTATCACCGATAGCAATCCTCTCACGTACCTTCTGTCAACTGCGAAACTTGATGCCACCAGCTACAGATGGCTTTCAGCTTTATCCACATTCACCTTTAAGATAATGTACCGAGCTGGAAAGCAAAACATCGATGCTGATGGACTTTCACGGCGACCACACGGTGAACTGAGGACCAGGTCTCAAGTAAAGAGAGAGAGTGTATCCAGAAGTTTGCCCAACACCACCTGTACAGTGATTTATCTAGCATTGACCAAACCACCACTAAAGCCATATGTGACCGTCACATCATCTACAACATGTTGCCAGATCCTGATCATGCCCTCATTTTGTCAATCTCTCACAACGTGAACAGTCTGCCAGATGGATTGACCAATGACTCTCAATTTACATCTCCTATACTTCCTCGACTTTCTATGTCCGACCTCGCAGCCAGGCAGCGGGCTGACCCTACAATCCAGCATGTTATTGCCCAGCTTGAACATGGACACACCCCACCTCCAGCTGTCAAAGACCAGCTCCCTGACCTGCCATTCTTACTGAGAGAAGTAAACAAATTGGAGCTCCTTAACACCCTTCTCGTAAGAAGACAGATCAGAGAGGAAGTCACGTATCAGCTGGTGCTGCCAAGGGAATTCAGAGCTGTGATTTTACACCAGCTTCACGACCAGATGGGCCACCTCGGAATCGACAGGACTCTGGATTTGGTCCGTTCCCGTTTCTATTGGCCCCGGATGACTGCAGTCGTAATAAACAAAATAAAGACATGTGAGAGATGTGTAAAACGAAAAACACTTCCACAACGAGCCGCACCTCTGGTTAATATCAAAACAACGCATCCACTAGAACCTGTCTGCATGGATTTTCTTTCTGTCGAACCAGATGGAAGAACAAAAGACATCTTGGTGATCATTGACCACTTCACAAAGTATGCAGTCGCTGTGCCAACTCCCAACCAAAAGGCCCGCACCGTTGCAAGATGTTTGTGGGATAACTTCTTTGTTCACTATGGAATACCAGAGAAACTGCACAGCGACCAAGGCACAGACTTTGAAAGCAAGACCATCCGTGAGCTCTGTGTGGTGGCAGGGATCCACAAAATAAGAACAACACCTTACCATCCAAGAGGTAATCCAGTAGAAAGATTCAACCGGACTTTGTTGGACATGCTAGGAACTCTATCCACAAGTGAAAAACAACACTGGAAAGAATTTGTGAAACCACTTGTGCATGCCTACAACTGCACCAAAAACGACACTACAGGATTCTCTCCATATGAATTAATGTTTGGCCGTCGACCCAGGTTGCCTGTGGACCTGGCTTTTGGTCTGCCTCTGAAGGATGACTGGTCATCCTCCTACAGAGAATACGTCCAGGAGCTGAGATTCCACCTGGAGGAAAATAGGTGAACAGCTATCAAGAACGCAGAACGGAACATGGATTAAAACAAAAAACGATTTGACCAGCATGTGGTTCCTGTGGACTTCGACATTGGAGAGAGAGTCCTCGTAAAAAACGTACGCCTAAGAGGGAAACATAAATTGGCAGACAAATGGGAGTCGACAGTGTACATTGTGGTGAGGAAAGCAGACAACCTCCCATTGTACACTGTCCGTCCAGAAAACCAGTCAAAACCCCTTCGCACTTTACACAGGGATCTATTATTGCCTTGTGGCTTTTTAGTTTCATCTCAGAAGACCCCCAAGCAAAAGAAAAAGTCTGTACCTGTTCCCTCACCCACAACCGAAGCTGAACCTCTAAGTGATGATTATGATGATGATAATGATCTGTTTGTCCCTCTCTTACCTGAACCAGTCACTATTGTCACGTCTTTGGACCTACCTACCGCTCAGCAACCAGACGTCGAACCTGATCTTCCTGCTGTCAACTTACCTGTTGCCAGATCATCTGAAGTCCTTCCTCCATCTCCTACACCTGTTTTCCAAACACAACGAGACGAGATGGTGCCAGCTGTAAAAGAAGAACCTGTGGAAGAAGATATCATGATTCCTGTACCAGATCAAATGACGGCTGTTAAAAGTCCGAATGATGTCAACCAAGCCACGGATCTTAACACTTCAAATCCTGGTACTCTTTCCCCTAAACTGTCATCACCTGCTGTGTCTGATCTACAGAGTCCTGAACCATTGTTTGTCAGGAGGCCACAACAGACCAGGACTCAGCCAGACCGCCTTCAATACACCCATCTTGGGAGACCCCTATTGAAGAGCATCCAGACATTCCTGCAAGGGCTGAGCTCTACATTCCTGCACGCCCTCCAGGATGATGAAGAGGAATCTGCATGCCAAGACGCAGCCAGTCAACACATGTACAGGGGACGTACATGAGTTCGGGGGGGGAACGTGAAACCCAGACCAGGGACCGGCCCATCAAGCCAAATAGAAACCACCTGAAAGCACTTATTGTGGCGGGGCCGGAGTCCCTTTATCAACATCCGGGTCACAAAGCCACTTCCTCTTTGCTTCATCCACCGGCTGCTGCTGCTCTCAGAAATGGAGGACAGCAGCGAGACTTTCCCCGCTGACTATGACATTGCCAACCAGTTTCAGCCACCTCCTGCCTACACGCCATAACGCTGGAAATTAAATGGCGGCGCGGCCTCGGGTTGTTTTTCCCTCTCGGCACAGCTCTTTGCTTGATGCGTGAATCACATTCTTTATCAAATGGATATCTCTGCAAATATTCTTGGCAATGAAAACAGTTTTTGTACCGTTGGTGCACTGATTCATTTAATGAAAGTGCTTAGGTGCATGAAAGCTTTTATTTGGTGGTGACAGAAATTTAGGAGAGGATTTTTAATTTCAACATGGGATGGTTGAATGTCTGCATGTAAATGGCTTGGCAGAAAAACTATTGAGCTACACTCCACCATAAACCACCATCACTTACCGGTAAACAGCCCATCACCCTGCTCTTCGGTGAGTTTGAAAACTTCTTTTGAAAAAGCGAATACGCTACCGCACTATGCCTTCGACACAAAAGCCGCTAGCTAATGCTAGGCTAACACCGTTATTAGTTTTTGTTTTGAGGTTTGATAAGCAACACTTTTGCCAAACTAACTTGACGTTTCAGCCGAATTAAATCGGATACTAAGAGCTTACCTCTGGTATATCTAGTTTTGTTGGTTTTGTCCGCTTTGGACTGTCTTTGACACTTTTTGTTGGTCTGAGCTAAAACGTTATAGAGTCTTGTATTGTTTTTTTCCTTGATGCTGCATGTAATGCTCTTCTGTGAAAACATTTGATACATATGGTTTGAACAATTTAAATATGCTTTATTTATTGACATGCTTGATTTATTCACACTTTGATATTTTGAATTCAAAGCATATGCTAATTGATCTATAAAGTGCACTTATATTTTTTGATATAAATGACTTGAAAATCTTTAGGCCTATTTTGAACTTGATTTAAAAGCAATAATTTCTTGGTGTACATAGTATATANTTAAATATGCTTGATTTATTGACATACTTGATTTATTCACACTTTAATATTTTGAATTTAACGCATATGCTAATTGATCTACAAAGTGCACTTATATTTTTTGATATGAATAACTTGAAACTCTTCAGGCCTATTTTGAAATCTTGATTTGAAAGTAATAATTTCTTGGTGTACATAGTATATATGTATATTGGTTTATGATAAGTCTGAATATGTTTTCTTTGACCTTTTTTAGGTCAGGTTTTTTTTCCCCCCATTTTGTTCTCTCTTCTGGACTAGCATCCATCACTTGGTGACACGGATGACAAGGCGAGCTACCCACGAACTCTAAAAACACGGACAAGAACTCTGAACAAGAGAGAACACGACAACACGAGAGGTCTCACTCGACACGAAAAGTCAGAACTTTACAAGACAGCGGAACTCTGGACGTTCGTCCCCTCTTTTCCCCCTCTTCTCTCTTTTTTTCCTCCTCTAGGAAGTTTATAAATGTTTGTTGTCCTGTTTTTTTGTTTTTTTTTTGTTTAATACAATCAATTGATTATTTTATCCCTGTGTTGCGTTTTTAATCCACACACTCTGGGCTCCGTGAGCCGAAACACCTTCTTCTGTAGGTCAGTGCGCATAGCCTAAAGGAGCGTTACATTCTCCAGAAAAACCTGGGACCCTGTTCTCCAGAAACACACACCATTTCTGTACTTGTCACTAAAAGGAGGAATGTAATCTGGCCAAAACGCAAAGGACTTTTAAAGAGGTAAACATTTCCTCTGCACCTTTCCAGAAACAGAAGGTAAATGAAAATATTATTTCTCCTAGACTTCTCAAGTTAGCACTTTTATATGTCAGGTCTTTAGCAGGAAAAACATTTTTAATTAATGCTTTTATCACTGAGAACAAAGTTGATTTTATGTTTTTAGTTGAAACC
>NW_023417322.1:0-7190 GCF_002922805.2 Oryzias melastigma | reverse complement strand
GTCGAGTCTAAAGTCGTCAAATTCATGACTCGAGTCTGACTCGAATCCAAGTCATGTGACTCGAGTCCCCACCTCTGCAAAATAGTCCTTTCTCTTTTTTTTATTTTGAAAAAGTCCATGAGTCTATGAAACCTAGAGCAGAGCTTTAAGGTGTTAACCTTAAATTCAGTTTAGCTTCTATTTTAGCAACATGCTAACCTTTTTCTTTTTTTTTTAGTTTGTTGTCTACTGGGGAGGGGGTTAGGCTAATTTAGAGTTTATCTTCTATTTTAACAAATGTTTTTTGACTAACTACTTAACAGAGGAATTTTATGATAATTTGCAGTTGAGCTAATATTTTAGCAAAATGCTGATGTTTTCAGCTAATTTGTTATCTAGTGAAGTTTTTTGGGATAATTTAGAATTTAGCTTCTATTTTAGCAACAAGCTAACATTTTTGACTAATTTAGTTTACTGAGGAAGTTCAGCTAGTAATTAAGCAACAAGCTAGCTTTTTTTGGCTAATTTGGCCTCTAATGAGTTTTTTATGCTAATTTTGAGTTTAGCTAATATTTTAGTAATATATGATAACCTTTTTGGCTAATTTGTTATTTTCTGGGGTTCATAGACTAATTTAGAGTTTAGCTTTTCTTTTAGCAACATCCTAACATTTTTGGCTGATTTAATTTACTGGGGAATTTTATGCTAATTTGGAGTTCAGCTTTTAATTAAGTAACGACCTAGATTTTTAGCTAATTTCACCTCTACTAATAATAAAAAGGTAAAAACATTTTTTTTTAATCCCATTTCAAGACATGCAAGTTTTTGCTTTTGTTCAGGCTAAAACTATTTAAAATTATTCCCATTTATTAAAAAAACAAAAAAACAAAAAGAAGGTCATGAATGCAAATCCAAATTTCTTAAAGCCTAAAGTAAGACTATACGGCTCGTTTTAGGTTTTGATCAGTAGAAAACGAGTCCAAATGGCTCTTTTACTTTTAAAGGTTGCAGAGTCCTGGCTTAGACGATAAAGAAACAATTCAATAGCATAGTGGCCTCTATAAATCAGTTGGGATTAAATCTGTGATGTCACCAGCTGGATTCTTACTGGCTAAAGAAGGTGGAGCAGGAAGAACCACACTGGTGTGTCCACAAACAGGCAGGGAGCTCAGGTGATAGGAAGGAAACTGATGACAAAAACCCAAGATTTAAGCATAGACTAAAGCAAATTGAGATTTGGTCGAGACTGCAATCTTTTATGGAGCTGTTTGTGTTAAACAGCAAAAACGGAATTGGCGAAGCTCCATACTTCATGGAGAGTTTCCTCAACTTGAACTGGCCAACTCTACATTTACATGTTTCACACTAAGACATTCCTGTATACTCCATTACAAAAGTAGATGGTGAACACTGTTGGATTTTATCCCCTTTTGATTCCATTTAGGATTAACATAAGTGGACAAAATGGCCTGGAAAACTCAAATTATTCCAAAAATTTAATAGATGCTGCCTGAAAAAAGCTTCAACCAAGAGGAGACAATAAACACAAGGAAGTAAAAACACAGTTTCTTTGTGAGTGGAGGTGAGACCCCTGCTCTCAGAAGGATCAGGATCTTCTGATCTTCAGCAGTGTCCAGGTGAGGTTTTAGACAAGTCAAACCAGATGAGTGGATCAAACTTGAGTGTGAATGGACTATGAAGCACTACACATGGTCAATTTGTTGAGGAGTTATTTGTTAGGACACTAACAAATTGCATAAACACATAATATGCACTATGTTACCAAAAGTATTGGCTCACCTGCCTCGACTTACATATGAACTGAAGTGCAGTCCCATTCCTAACCCATAAAGTTCAATATGATGTCCATCCACCTTTTGTGGCTATTACAGCTTCAACTCTTCTGGGAAGGCTGTCCACAACATTGAGGAGTGTGTTTGTAGGGTTTTTTTGACCATCCTAAAGGGGTTTTATGGGGTTCAGGTCAGGACTCTGAGCAGGTCAGTCCAATTCATCCACACCAGACTCTGTCCTCCATGTCTTCATGAACTTTGCTTTGTGCACTGGTGCACATCCATGTTGGAAGAGGAAGGAGTCCGCTCCAAACTGTTACCACAAGATTGGGAGCATGGGATTTTTCAAAATGTTGCATTGCACTGGGTGACGTGTGTCTTGGATGCAGCTGCTCAGTCATTGAAACCCATTCCATGAAGCTCTGTGTGTACTGGACTTGGGGTAAGGGTGGAATATTTTGGAGCGAGGAAATTTCTCGACTGGATTTGGTGCACAGGTGGCATCCTATGACAGTTGGAATTCACTGAACTCCTGGGAGCGTCCCATTCTTTCACAAATGTTTGTCAAAACAGTCTGCATGCCTGAGAGCTTAATATTATACACCTGTGGCCCGGCCAAGTGATTGGGACACTCGAATATGATCACTTTGACGGGTGAGCCGATACTTTTGGTAATAGTGTACTTGTGCATTGCAGTATGACAGCAATAGCAAGTCACCTGTTTTTTTTCATAAAAAGTGGAAGTTTAAGTCCACATGCTGTTTTCCACTGAATCCCTGCCAAAACCATCAATTCTGGAGCTCATGAAACAATTGGTGCACTCCTTTGTGTCTTTGTCACCTCTAGTCAGATGCAACTTTTTGAAATGCAAATGTTGGAAGTCCATCAAAACTCCTTAGCCACCTTCCAATTAAACTCCTTTCAAAAGATTCACTCCAAGATTCACTCCATTTGAAAACCTGTATTTGTTTTTATCCACTCTCATTCTGCATTGTAGCTATCTTGTTTTTTAAAATAAAAAAGAGGAATAACAGTCTCCAAATCTGCTCTATTATTTGAATGACGGCACTAGATAAGTGCATTAATGTAGCGTTTACCTTTTACTCTGTACATTTCTTCTGTTTTTCTCTGCCTGTGAACTGTTTGTAAGGTCTTTACTGAGGGTCTTCTTTCCCTTTTTTGAAAGAATGTCATTAGCAGATTGCTTCCTGTGTGTCATGCTGCCACAAATTTGCATATTTGAACTCCAGCCTGCAGGAGCGTCAGCTGATGTGGCTGATTAAGACACAGGCAGGACAAACTAATCAGTGAAACAAGTCGCCTGTTATGTGTGACTGAAATGAAAAACGAATACAACCACATTCAGCCACTGCTGGAGCTGCAGTCGTCTGAATTCAAGCTCACAAGTGACGCGCGAGAAAAGCTTTATAATGGTAAAAGACAGTCAATAACAACCTTTCAGTGTCTTTTAAGACCTTACAGCAAAAAGGTGTCCTCCACTCACTGCTTATCCTCCTGTTACCTGCGTTGCCCCTGGATACGGAAACGGTCTCCTTTATCCTGTGCCTTGTATTCCAGGCACGCACGCACATATGTGTGCACATTGACGGAGGAGACACAAAAAACACTATCTAAACATATATAATACAACGCAACATCTCAAAGATAAACATACACAAACATCAGAATGACACCCCCATCCCTAAATGAAAAAGATCCCACCCAGAAGAGGTCGATGTGTGTACACGGCACACCGGAGCTTTGCTGCTTCTGTTGACAAAAAAAAAAACTTCAAATCATTGCTGTTTTCGCCCAGAGCTCTTTGGAGCTGTAGTTTGCAGCTGGTTTATGCTCGTGGGTAAAACTGCAGCATTAAAGCACAGGGACTGAACAAACAGTACAGGTATGCGACAGTGCCCCAGTTGTACTTCTGAGTTCTTAATACTAAAGTACTGAGAGAAAAAATAAAACACTTGCACTTGCCTAAAACCACATTTATCAAATTTGACAAGTACACAAAGATAACTGGAGTACTTTCAAGATTGATCGTTATCAAACAAAATATATATTAAAAAATAAATAAATAAAAAAGCATCAGTCTGAAGGAGAACAAAAACATTTCAGCCGTTTCCAGAGAACCACTTTGAGAGTCGTTCTTTACAAAAGGAGAAGCCTGGAAGAATGGAGAACCTTCAGGGGTGACTGACCCACATGACTACAATAAGGACTCATCCAGGAGGTCATAAAAGAAAAAGAACTATTAAAGAACTTCGAGACACCTGCGAACCTCTTAAGATGCAGCTGCTCATCTCTACAACCCTCAATGGGCCTGGACAACCCAAAAACCGGCAGTGCCAGTATGGCATAAGACTAGGACTTTACACTGGCGTCAACCAGTAACCACCAGGAGCAGTGTGGGGTTCATTGCCTTGCCCAAGAACACTTTGACACATGAGCGGGCAATGCAGGAACCGAACCTGCCATCTTCTGAACAGAAGTTCTGAACCACGGCTGCCCCAAACCTGCGACTCTGGATCAAGAAGTCTGAGGGTCTACTCAATTTAATAGTAATCTCATAGGGTTGTGGCGTGGTGATGACAGGGAGTCGATTGTTCACCATTCCTCCCTTTCCTGGTAATTTGTTCCATTAGTGCCCAGGCACTAGTAACATGTGTGTTCTTACAGTAGGGGGCGCTGTTTACTCCTTCTGGTCACAGTGAGATCTGTCATGGCAGCAATTCTATCCTGGTCATGAGTCCAGGGGCCAGAGCGATCACAGCTGTCAAAAGATTCATACTTTGGGGCCAGATGGACTCTGGCATGGCACGACTAGTGAATTGTGAGAAGATCTCATTCTGGAATACTCCAAGTCAGTCTGTGTAATGAGGTTCTGTTTCAGAAGTCTTTTATTCTGGAAATCCTCCAATGTGTCCAAATTTTGATGGTTTGTGTGAAGCTGAGCTGCACAATGTGGTTAGAAACATGACGTTAGCACTAGATTGTGGTTTTAGCTGCCAAGAAAGAAACCCACAATAACTAGGTTGGCAGGGAACTACTTTATCAAAAGAAACATTGGTTTTAACAGATTTGTTTTTGTCTTCATGGAATACATATAATTACAGTTTTAATTATGTGAGTTATTCTGACCCAACAAATACCTGAACACGGCTCTGCACAAGAATATTTGCAAACAGACGATTTTCTCGCCCACATTGCAGTCACCTCATCCGTGGCAGTAATCTGTTGCTCGTATTACACCCTGCAGAAAACAACTCATGAGAAATTCTCGTGGTGCTGAATATCTCTCAGAAAGAGCGGCGCAATGCGACACACCCAAGCTGAGCTGAATTCGTGAGCACAGGGACACACATCAACACACACATCCATGTCTGTAATATCAATGGGAGAATAAACAAACAGCAGAGTCCCTCTCCAACAATATGCTTTTTTCATTAAAAAGCGTTTCCAAATTGCAATTTTCATTTCCGAGTACATGAAGCCGCAGTCAACCCCAAAAATTATTCGTACCCCTAGCAGATTTTGGACATGTCTCTTTTGGTTCAAATGTTAATAAAAGCTGAGCGTTAATTCCACCATGATGCTTCTTGCTGCCAGAGAGACGCTTGTGTCCTTTTCAATCAAGAAGAAACTTCCTGGTTAAATAAAAATAACCACATTTGAATGATTTTAAACTTAGCTTTACTTTTACATCTTTTTATTCCATCAAAACAACCTAATCCATGTGCATGCATATATAAAGGTTCTCTTGTAAAGCAGGCTGTTGTTCTCATCAAGCAGAGGATGGCTCATGATTACACTCGTTGGCAGAAAACAGTCTCTTTAAGCCCCTTCTCATCACTAAAATGAAGCCCAGACAAACAGCACGAGACAGATGTGCGCAATTTTGTAGCCTCTATTAATCACAGCAAACTGCAGTAATTACAGTGTTACTTTAATTAAAGAGGATTTTTATTAGAAACAGTCTATGAGGGAGAGAAAAATTCCATTGAAGTCATTTGGTGATTAAAGCTGATTACTTATCCTTTCAAAGGATCAAAATGAGGAGAATCATAAATTTACAGTCCACGTTCTTGTTTTCACAAATAAAATGTTTGGAGTGAATGTTGCAGTGATTATATACTTATAATCAATGCACTTTGTTTTATAGTTAATGTTTAAATATACAGTGAACTGCAATGCTTTGAAGCATATTGTTTGAAAGTTATTAAGGATAGATTTTTATCTGAAATGTTCAGGTTAAGGAACACAGATAAATGAGCACAGATAAGCCAACTGGTAGATAAAAAGACTATAAGGTGAGTTTGCTTCTGGGAAAATGAATAAGATAGTCATCTATTAGGAGCTCATAGGGAAGGTTGCTCAGCCCATTTTTCTCGTTATGGAATGGGTGGGGTAGTCAGAATAGGCCTCCATCAAACTCCTTCATTTTTCACGTCAAAGAACAAAATCTTAACTTCCAGACTGAAACATCTTTTAGGATAAAAGAAACAAAAAAAACAAAAAAAAAAACCTGGACATGGTTTGTCAAACAACAAGTTCCAGCTGGAAAAGTGACTCAAATTCATCAATTCCTACTTAAGGTTTCAGAGCAAAATTCTGACTAGTAGCATGTGTACTGTGTATCGTGTGTAGTATGTGCACCGTGTGTGGTATGCATACCATTCAGTATGTGCACTGTGTGTACCTGGTGTACCATGTAGTATGTGTACCATGTGTCACTTGTGTACCATGTGTACCTCAAAAGTTACCAACATACAAAGCAATCAATTATTGAACTCATCTAGCATGAAGACAAAACTTTAGGAAGCAAAAGATGCTGGAAGCCTTTAATAGAGTCTGGTGTCTCTGCAGCGTATTGGTGGAATTTTTATGAAAGGCAGTGAAAATTAGCATCTGTCAGACGTGCAACACTTTGTGTCAAATTTGAGCAAGGATGTCAGAGTAAAGTCAGAGAATGGTTTATTAAAATCCCTGAATTGTGTGGAAAATCACAAAAAGGGTTTCTGAGAGAGGCCGTGACAGCAGCCCGCCGCTCCTGCAGTGGATGCCTCGTATGCAGAGAGCAAACTTTGCTCATTCATGTGTCTGACAACTGATGGCTCTATGACTTCAAACGACATTAGTGGGAAGTATCACTCACCAAAAATATTCTGGCCAATGCCTTTGAAGATGACTTGATAATAAGCATAACCACACTAGTTTGTGACACACTTGACCCATCTCACAGCCATGAATGGACCATAAACTCACACTTTTTGTGTTGCAGTGACAAAGCCAGTGGTTGATTTTGGATTTCCAGCTGCACACTTCCTGTAATAAAAACACAGAAATTCAGAACTTGACAAAAAAAACTCATAATTTCATTGCTTTTCAAAATAGAGCAACATCTGTAGATGT
>NW_023417321.1:13259-17471 GCF_002922805.2 Oryzias melastigma | reverse complement strand
CAATGACTTGGTCCCACCTCTGTTAAAAACCCAAATAAAATACATATAAGAAAATTAAAAATCCACCCTGTGACATCCTCCCCATGGTAAAATATTGGCAGTCCCTGCCATAATAAAAATGATGACACTGGCTATACCCTTAAAAGAAATCTCAGCATTTTGGGCCACCATAGGTGTCTGCACCAACCAATTCAGGTGGGAGCACAAGGTCTCCTTCAGCTTGTGGCAATGCTACCTTTACATTCTGCAGTTTCACCTCTGAGAAAACCCTGCTTTGAACCTCCAAAGGAGGCATCAACAGTCACCTTTGGAGGGACAACCAGACTGCCCTGCTTCCTAGAAGCTCATTTGCCTTCCACTCACACCCATTCGAGGAGGCATCCGAAAAAACTGGCAGACCTACATGGGTGGCTGCGGGACAGATTGCTCCTATCCACCGCACCTCACCTCAGTCTACTGAGGCCCGTGGTCTGCTCTCAGGCAAGCTACGCAGGTTCCCTCCAGTGACAGAAAGCATGGTTTCTCAGGACTCCAAGGACATCCTTTCCTGTTACAGTTTGCTCCCACCTATGTCAGCAGGCCAAGGTATTCGGCCTAACCCATGCTCCAGTTCAATCGACCAGCTCACATTAGGCACCCAAGGTGCACCGGGAGACAGAGATATCATCATCATCACATTTGAAAAACCCATGTCCTCTGGGTCCTGACCCAGCACAGTGATCCGATCCTGCCAACAACGCCAAATGTCACGAGTGGTAGGTTCCCAATCTTTATGAGAGATCGGATGCCGTGCAGGAGTCAGGACAACCAGGTTCGACCAATTCAGGGGAATGAAAGTTTATTTTGTCCACAGGGTTTAAAAAAAATAAATATATTAAAAGATTAAAAAAGAAAGAAGAAGAGTCAATAAAAAGCGTCCAGGCACAAATGGTCCACGCTGACATCCTGGTCCAAGGAGCACACAGTCCAAACCCAGTCCAAGGAGCACACAGTCCAAACAGTCTAAAACACATAAAACCAAATAAAAACAAGATAAAAGTCAATTAAAACCCAAAGCATGCAATAAAATGATCTAAAATGGGTTCGGAAAGGTCTCCTCGGATAGTTAAAAAGGGGAGACAGAGAGGGTACTTAGCTCAGAGAGGGGTGGGTCGCAACCACACCCCTCTGCTGCTGGTCTTCAGCACGCCCCTCTCCACCTCGCTGCTCGCTGCTCCCTGGGAAGGCTTTTTGCTGCAGTCCTCCACCGCCGGCACCTGAATCCCCACTGTAGGCCGGAGTCTTCGCAAGGGATCCACTGGCACGCTGGTGCTTGAAGACCCAGCTGCCTGTGGCTCCGGCAGATGGGGTAACCCCCCCCCATGGTTACCAGAGGCAGCTCCCCCTCTGTCCTCCGTGTCAGTCCTGTGCCTGGCGTCCTTCCTCCTGTCTAGCTCTGCTGCTAGTCTTTTTAAAGCGTCCAACATTGAGAGCCACCATGCCCCACACCTGTTGCTCATCAGTTCGTTGTTGGGGCATTCACTGGCCCTCAGTCAGTTTGAGCAGAGCCAGAACATTAAAAACCCAAATAAAATACATATAAGAAAATTAAAAATCCACCCTGTGACACACGCCGCAATCTGTCTGCAGAAGACCGTGGCGCTCCGCGCCTGGTGTGACCCAGAACTTATGCACATCCAGTTAGTCTACCAGCAAGACAATGAGAAAAAAAAAAATACATTATTTTAAATATTTTATCATACAACTGAATAAGGAACACCATTTGATGAGAACCAATGTAAACACTCAAAGTGATAATTCAACAAATGTTGAATAATGAACCAACAATCCTCCTTTGAATTTTCAATCATTTAAATATATCATATTTATTTTTAAAGTCACTTATTTATTGTTTCCAGACCTAGAAATCCTTTAATGAGTGTAAACCAGCAAACAGGATCCTGTAACCAAAGGTCTGTGTGCTAAAAGGATGAAGCTGAGTCTCAGGCTGCCTCCTCGTTCCCGCACAGATATTCTCTGAACACAAAGGATCCACTTCAAACCACGAAACACTCACTTCTGAAGCTGCTGCTACTACAGCGAGTCTGTGATAAGTCAGAATGATAATGTTAGTTTTAGAACTGTCAGCCTCTTCATGTGAAGTCAGGGATGTTTGGGTTTTTATCTTTGTGTAATCTCCTAACCTGTGACAGCTCTGTTAGTGGAGGAGGTTGATATTCCTGTCAGCTACAGTCTGAAACACCAGCGTTTCCCTGTCTCACCTCACAGACTTGGTAAAGTGGGACTTCATTCTCCAGGCTCCACAGGAAAAGGCCTTCCTGCCTGTGAGGGGGAAAAGGGTTGAGGCTGCAGCGCATCAGGAGCCTTTGTGATCAGCCTCCACTCTGAAGATGTGGACTGGGCCTCCTTGTGTTCGGAGCTTCAGAGGACAGGCTTCAAGGCCAGGAGCCCAGAAATGCTGTGCAGCAGCTGGTCGGCCACAACAACACCTGAAGGACACATGTGAGTCCAATTCCCAATCATGTGATGTGGCAGCTGCTACCTTTCATTTACTCTTATAGTTGGGAAGTCAGTCCTGCAGAGTCTGTGATCAGTGAGTCACTACCCAATCTGTAACCAGATTAGTGTCCACATGCGTGAAAATTCATTTAAATGGTCAGTATGGTCAGCCTGTCTTAAGATGTTATTAACAATATTAACCTTTTAAGATTATGAAAACGTTTGTTTAAATGTTGACAAAAAACAAAATAAAATAAAATGTTAAAGGATCAGGACCACATGGCCCTGCAAAGGACTACAAGAGAACTTCAAATGTGTTCTTCCTCTATTTCCTTTGACAGCCATTTACTCATCTGTGCATGACGATACTTTATTACTTTATCAACTCTGTTAGCACCTTAAAATGTCACTTCTCCTGTTTATCTGTTACCAACTGTTAATGAAATGAGATACTTTTTTGTTGTAATTCTATCTGCTGTTTTACTTTTCTTTATGTTTGAATTCTGTGTGGAACAATTCTGAAGTGAAGAAGCCTCCTTTAACGCACACAAAAACGTTCCATGTGCCACTCTGGGAAGTTCTTGTTGTCTTGTGAAAGGCAGCGCACAGGAAAGATCTGGAGTGTTAGGATTACTCAAAGTGACAACTGTGCAGAAAAGAACTTATCAGTTATCATTGTTGTCTTTGTTTAGAATAACAGCTTATGCAACGAAAAACATGTGAACTAACCATTTTTATGGTACAAACCTTCGACCAGATGTGTCAAACTCAACCGCACAGGGAGCCAAAATCCAAAACACACCTTAGGTCGCTGGCCGAACAGGATAAACATTTATTGAACACTCTAAATCTACATTTAAAACTTTAAAACTGTAACTGTGAATGCTGTAAGCTGAATTTGACCGCTGAAGATGCTAGTGCTGATAGCTGAAGATGCTGAAACTGATAACCAGCTAAAATATTTGCTAAATGCCAAATTAGCCTAAAAAAAACCTCAAAAACTAGATAAGGCAAAACAGCTAGCCAAAAAAGTCCAAAAATCTAGCAGAGTGCCAATTTTTTAAACTTTAAAACTGTAACTTTTTAACATAATTATGAATAATAAAGAGGCAGGAATATTATTCCAGAATAAATCAACTTAAACCTTAAATAACTTTCAATATTTTACTCTCCATAACAATATACTTTGTCAAAATTAAACAAGTTAGAAATGAGCACAAGATAACATTGGGTCATTAATAACAATAACCTCGACTTTGACACATTTGACGCCTTAGATTCACTTCCCCAATCGTAAATCTGGACCTCCTGGAAAACTGAATAAAAGAGGAAGTTCTTTACAGGAGAGCTCAGAGCTGTTCTGGAAGGCACGCTGAACATTGTCGGTCATTGAGCTCTCCTCCAGAGAAATTGCATTCTTGAGTCTTGTCTCGTTTTTTAAATATGCTGGTCTTTCAAAGTTTACTCTAACACCAACATAAGTAAAATAAAAACTTGACGTTCTTCTATGTTGGTGCAGTATTCCGGTCAGAGGAAGCTCTCTGTTGTTGAGAAAACAAATGAGCGTGATCACAGAGTTATTTGATGTTTAAACGTAAGACCTTAAGAAGGCAAGGCTGTCAGGAAACACTATAACAAGCTGATTTAGTTGAAATAATTTTTATTTCCATCCATCCATCCATCCATTTTCTTGACCGCTTCATCCCGTTCGGG
>NW_023417321.1:3993-12527 GCF_002922805.2 Oryzias melastigma | reverse complement strand
ATTATGAGATGTTCAAATGCAATAGAAAACTTTATTGTTAGATTTCGGGTTATCATCAACTTTCAAATACATCAGCTAATATTCTGCACATAATATGCAGCTACTGCTTTAAAGTAGAAATGGGCAGATATCATTTTATATATTATAAAACTGATATTTTACTGCAACTGTGACTGATATCCAATATTTGCTGATATTGATATTTACAATGCCTTGCGAAAGTATTCGGCCACCTTAAACTTTTCAACCTTTTGCCACATTTTAGGATTCAAACATAAATATATCAAACTGTATTTTTTTGAGAAGAACCAACAACAAGTGGGACACAATCAGGACGTGGAACGAAATTTATTAGATATTTCAAACTTTTTAAACAAATAAAAATTGAAAAATTGGGCGTGCACAATTATTCAGCCCGTTTACAGTCAGTGCAGCAAACTCTCTCCAGATGTTCAATGAGGATCTCTGAATGATCCAATGTTGGCCTAAATGACTAATGATGATAAATAGAATCCACCTGTGTGTAATCAAATCTCTGTGACAGTTTCAGAGGTCCATTTAAAGTGCAGAGAGCATCATGAAGAACAAGGAATACACCAGGCAGGTCCGAGATACTGTTGTGGAGAAGTTTAAAGCTTGATGTGGATGCAAAAATATTTCCCAAGCTTTAAACATCACAAGGAGCACTGTGCAAGCAATATTATTGAAATGGAAGGAGTATCAGACCACTGCAGATCTACAAAGATCGGGCCGTCTGTCTAAACTTTCAGCTCAAACAAAGAGAAGACTGGTCAGAGATGCAGCCAAGAGGCCCATGNATTAAAATTCAGGTAGACGAATCTTTGTTTTTCAACTTTAAAACATTTTCCTTTTATTTCATTTCATTTATTTCTTTCTCTCATGTGCCACCATAATCTACAATAAACAAAGTGTCATACACACAACATAAAAGAAACAGAAATGTTGTAACACATGAGTGAGAACGATCATGATAAAGACCAAGCCTTACTATTCATGCCATGTAAACAAAACACTAAACGACTGCACAATTCAATCATACTCTAAAAATGAAGTGAAAAATTGTTCTGGTACAGTCATAGACTGTATATAAAATAACTGGACAGAGCAAGCCCCCCTACTTCCGTGTTCCATATAGCAAGTACCACTGGGTTCCAAAAAGGCCAAAGTCCCATTGACTTACATTGAGAAACAGACAGTTATTTCTCAGTCATTTTATATGTCAGAATAATCATTCTTCCTCTGCTGCTTTCTGCTCAACACTAGGATCCCTGAGCCTGCGCAAATTTGCGCAGGGAAGAGTCCCCCCCCTCCAGTCCGAGAGCCCATTGTTGTGTCATGGTGGGTCACTGATGAGCCTTTAACTTGCCCATGTATATGTTAATGCAGCATGTAGTACCTAATGTGGATTTGAACTAACAGGTTGTGTGGGGGTTGGAGTTACCTGATGCATGTGGACAAGTATTGGCTTTCATGCTTTTACTCACATTTGAACTAAAGTTCCATCTCATTCCTAACCCAGAGTTCAATATGATGTTGCTCCACCTTTTGCTGCTATTGCAGCTTCAACTCTTCTGGGAAGGCTGTCCACAAGGTTAAGGAGTGTGTTTATAGGAATTTCTGACCATTCTTCCAAAAGTCCATTGGTCAGGTTACACTGATGTTGGTGGAGAAGGTCTGGCTCTCAGTCTCTGCTCTAATTCATCTCAAAGGTGTTCTATGGGGTTCAGGTCAGGACTCTGTGCAGGTCAGTCCAGTTAAGACTCTGTCCTCTGTGTCTTTATGGACCTTGCTTTGTGCTCTGGTGTACATTCATGTTGGAAGAGGAAGGGGCCGCTCCAAAATGTTCCTACAAGGTTGGAAGCATTATCCAAAATGCTTTGGTATCCTGAGGCATTGAAAGTTACTTTCCCTGGAACTAGGGTGTCTGAAAAACAAGCCCACACCATCATTCCTCCTCCACCAATGCAGTCTGAAATGTTCCGTTCTCCTGCAACCTCCAAACCCAGACGGGTCCATCAGATTTCCAGATAGAAAAGTATGATTCCTCCCTCTAGAGAAGACGTCTCCACTGCTCTAGAGTACAGTGACGCCGTGCTTTACACCACTGCATCCACGCTTTACATTGTACTTGGTGATGTGTGGTTTGGATGCAGCTGCTCGGAATGGAAACCCATTCCATGACACTGTCTGTTTACTGTACTTATGCTGATCTGAAGGTCACATGAAGGTTGTAGCTCTGCAGCAACTGACTGCAGAAAGTCTATGACCTCTTTAGACTTTCAGCATCCTGGCTGAGTTGTTCCAAATTCTTCCATTTTGTTCTGATAGAACTGACTAACTAGTTGACTGTGGAATATTTAGGACATTTCAAGACTGGATTTGTTGCTCAGGTGGCATCCTATGACAGTTCAACACTGGAATTCACTGAGATCCTGAGAGCAAAACATGCTTTCACTGAAAAACAGTAAGCATGCCAAGTGATTAGGAGTCCTGATTCTGATCATTTGGATGGGTGAGCCGATACTTTTGGTCATATAGTGCATGTTTATGACTTATAAACATAGACACATCTTCAAGTCAAAAAGACAAACATCCCAATAGCAGCAAGACTCACACTCCTCTGAAACCCTTAGCTCTATTTCAAATAATCCTCGATGTGGACTCTGGGAGCAGTGAAGACGATTCTTTTGTTGTGGAATCAGTGTTCATCTTCTCAGATTCCTCCTATGATGAGGATATGCCAGTACATGGATTTGCAGCCAAACCATCCTCTCTCTATGATACTTATAAATAAGTAAACTAATAAACAAGTAATTGTTAAAGAAGAGAATGATGGGAAGCCCTCATCTGTAAAAGGCAAAAAAGGCAACCAGCATGTTGAAGACAGCCGGTGGTGCCAAAAAAAAAAACACAGATGGAGAAAAGTCTTTCTTGTAGACTTGGCCTTGTAGGCCAAGGCTACCTGGCCCTCATTTCCTGTTTCTCTTAGGTATGTGGATAGGGGGGAGGGAGCAGAACTGTGTGCTGTCGTACAACCTAGATCTAATTTGAAACTTGAAGGTCCAGTCGTTAAGGTGATCACCACAACACTACTTTGAGAAGGGGAGGGGGGCATTGCAGAAGAAGCGGAAAGTTCCAGGGATTCTTTTTCTAATCCTAATTTTTTTTAAAGATTTTTTTCCATTATCACAAGTTATTAGAGTTATAAATTGACCAATCAGATGGCTCAATAAGCGTTTGTGGGTCTGACGTTGTTCGTGTGGGGGGTTTGATTGACAGATGACGGGTAGCCAATGGGAGCAGACTTCATCAATGCGGCCCGTAAACCCTTTTAACACCTACTTTACAATTCAACAATGTACCAATCATTGTCCTACTGTTGTTTTCCTCAATGGAATGTACCGATGCAGCAGTTTAAAACAACAAGAGGAGCATGCTGTCGACATTTTTAGATGAGGATTTACTCTGTAGAAATAGATTTCACTCTGAGGTTATGTGCTTTGGACTTTTTTGTTTGTTAACGTTCGTTTTTCTTTATTTCTCTGTTTTGATTGTAGCTTATAAATTATAAGTTGCGTATGTGCGCATAAAACCACCAACCAAAGTTTCATCTTCGCCGCACTTTTCCAGCTTCAGCCTGAATTAGACGCAGCCGTCTGAGGAGCGCGAGACAAACTTGAAAGGACCTGGTCGTATTTTCAAACAGAAAAAAGATCCAACTGTTTACTTGTTAGGATGGTTATTTATTTTAAATACCGCTGAACGCGCTTCTCACGAGCTTCTGATCAGACTGTAACCTGGCAGCGCATGAGAAGTAACTCTGCGGCACGAGCAAGAGGGGACACGCGCAGTTCGGGCACGGCGTCACCCAAATGCTCCTTTTATCTCCACAAAAAGGAATAAATGTAAGTAAATCCAAAAGGACCGCTGACAGAATCAAATGTTGGAATGGTTCTCCCTCAAAGGCTTCAGCAATGACTTGTACAATTCTCCCGAGCCGCCGTGATTAAAGTAGAAGCTGTTTACATCTGCGGTCTCGTGGTCGAGGCGTGGAAAGAGGTGGACACTCACAATAAACTCACTCCAGATTGGCGACAGTACTTCCTATAGATTCATGAATCAGCTATGACTCAGACCAATCGCTGAAGATGGGTTGCGAATGGCGATATCCGTTTCAGGAATTGACGGTAAAAGCGGTGGCCTACTTTCGCGAGGAGAGGAAGTAATGCATTTCCAATGGGGGACTTCATTGATCGCTCAGTCCATTATTTTTACAGTCTATGGGTACAGTATAGTAAAATACTGAAGATTAAACTTAAGATATATTGTTAGGGGGTAGGATTAAAAAAGTTTTTAACTTCTTCCTACTCTATTTCAAACCACATATTGCTTAAAATTTTTCCGTTGTTGTTTTCTTGTTTTTTTTTATCATTTACTATGTATTGTTCAAAATAAAGGACTAACAAACAGTCTTGGGAAATATCGCGATACATATCGTATCGTGAGGCATGTATTGAGATACGCATCGTATCGCCAGACTCTTGCCAATACACACCCCTACTGGGCGCTCCTTCGACCACAGTGAGTAACAGTGGGGGTTCACTTCAGTAGTACAGTCTGTAGTCAGTAGTCTAGGGGTCAACAATCTGGTGCCTGCGTTGCCCGCAGGACTCTTCTAAAAATAGCACAACTCAGTTGTGAGCTGCGCCTCAAATTCAGTTTTATTCTATTGCTATTTTTTTAAAATTGCACTTGCATTCTCCAGTTCAAAGATCATTAATTTTGTTAAAAATGCTGCAGATTTGGTCATTAGTTCAAAATGTGACAAGATTTGTTTAAAAATGTGAAAGTGGATTTTTCTTTAACATTACATCATTGATAAAAATGGTACAACAAAGTGAAAATGGGACATTTTTCCAATGAAATGGAGTAATGTAAGTGATCATCTGAAAATTTGACAATTACTGAGATTAAAAAAAGTGCTGAATATTGATGCCTGTTTCCTAGCTTGCCGTTATTGTTGATACTTTGCATGAGAATTTAGTCTCTTTACATAGAGAAGTATAATTCATTATTAATTATGTATAACTAACTATAACTAAGCATTTATTTCAAACTGGTAGCCCTTTGTATGACCCAGTACCCATGAAGTAGCTGAGTTTCAAAAAGGTTAGTGACCCTTGCAGTAATGAGTAGTCCCATCTGTATTTCAACGGTCTGAAATCTCAGATCTTAAAAAGTCATGTGGTTATTAAAATAACAAAACTATACTACTAATTTTCATCAAATTGTATTCAGTATAAGTGATGTGCAAAAAACAATGAAAAGTAAAAAAAATCAGGAAGAGGGTCCTGCTCCTGCTGTGGTCTGGGAACAAATTCAAATTCCAATTTATTTGTATAGCACTTTTCTTGCTACAAAGCATCTTAAAGACTTTTCCATGATAAATAACACATAGAAAGATAAAAAATAGGAGTTAAAATAGTAAACATAAGAAATAGGTAGAAACACAAACTGCACACACACACATCTCAAACCTACAATCAAAATAAATCAAATCAATAATTACTTCTTCCTCACCTTTCAGCTTATCCCTTTCGGGGTCACCACAGCGTAACAGCACCCACTGTTTCGCATCAGTGATTTGACAGAGTTTTTATGCCGGATGCCCTTCCTGACACAACCCTGTACTGGAGGGGCACAGAGACCCAGTTAGGCAGCAGCATCAAGGGTCTTGATTAAGGACCCAATCTGGGTGGGTGTTACGGCCCCTGGCCTGCTAGGCCTGCGTGTGTCTGTATGTATGTATGTTTGTTTAGTTTGTTTTACAGCTTCCTTGAAAGGCCTGCAGTGGTTGCTGTTGGCTCCGCCCCCCTCAAGGAAACCATCTCTCCTCCCTCCACTCACCAATTACCAGGCCAGGATGGGAGGATATAAAAGAAGAGGCCCAACCTGGATGAGGGGGCGGCTGAAATTCCAGTGGGAATCAGTTTCTTCAGCCTGCCCCTGTTGTCGGCCTCAGCTCCTAGCTAAGCCTGTTTTGCCTGTTTTGCCTGGTGTTGCCCTTCTTGAAAATTTAGTTTTGGGACTTTGGTTTTGCCTGATATTGTGATTTGCTTTTTGGTTTTGTATTTATGTTAATGTCTACCTGATGCTTAAAAGCCTGAGATTCTGAGTTTGTAAACCTTCTCCCCTCATTTTGACTACTTGTGTTGGGTTTAGTTTAAGTTTTTGTAATAAACGGCCCAGCTGCCAATCTTATTTGATCCCTCCCGGTTTATTTTTCTATATGTTACACCTTTTCCCCTTTGGGGACGTAACAGTGGGGATCAGTGGACAACCCTGGGAATCGAACCCAGGGCTCCTGTGTGTGTCAAGTGACTGTTGTGTGCTGTAAATACTGTTTTGTTATTGTGCATGCTTTATTTATTGTGCATGTTCTGTGTGAAGTGTATGTTTGCAGTGCTCTAAATTTGATGTGTTTCTGTAGTGATGTTTATTGACTTGACAGACTGATTGCGCACAGCTGCGAGTTATTGGGCGCCACCCCCTCTGACATTATTTAAGAGCGCCCTGCACTGGACATGGAGCGGGGGAAACATAAGAGACTGCAAAATAAGACAAGGGGGGAACAAACGCACGGACAGGTGATCGGCGGGGGAAACGTAAAGAAGAGTACGCCACGCCGGAAACGAGGGGAGCAGTGGAGGACGCAGACTGCAGAGGCCGAGCACGCAGCAGGGAGCTGGATTGGAAAGCGATGACGGTGTCGAGGAGCGCCGAGGCGACCAGCAAGCTGTTAAAAGCCTTCTGACAGATGAGTAAAAGGAACGTCTGCCCTCCCCCTTGCAGTGTGCGTGTGGGTCTGAGAGATCGGAGGACAGGCTGGAGCTGAGCGTGTTGTTGTTTTGTGTTTGCAGCTGGCTGCGGGCGGGTTCCCCATCTCCACACAGCGAGTGGACCACGCCCCCTTTGCGTAAAAGGACTGGGATTCACCTCAAGGCGGATCAAGTTTTCTATTGCATGAACGGACTCAAATGGACACAATCTTGTTTTTTATAACTAGTTTTATTCTATTTATCTTTAAAAAAAAAAAGAAGCATTTTTTTTTAAATAAATACTTGCATTTTTTATGAACAGAGTCCTGTCATTCTTTTAAGTTTTTGACAAGTGCAAACCCTATACTTAAATCAATTATTACTACAGTTTAAAATATCAAATAAAAACAATGTGGAAATGTAAAAACTATGTAAAAGCTGTAATAAAAAGTTGAGTTTTTAAGGGTTTTTTTCTTAAATACCACCATGGTGGATTAAGCCCTCACATCTTCAGCCACTTTGTTCAACAGGCGAGGTCCGATGTGCCTCGCCATGTTTATTTAGTTCTGAATTTTGGATCCACCATCAGAACTGCACCTGAGAGTCATCAACTAAAAGTAAATCTGATGGGGGGATCACATCACTGCCCGACGAAGATGGATCCTTAAAAGAGACTCTCCTGTTAGCTGTGGACAAAAAACCGATGTCTGCTGGAAATTCTTCTGTAATTCAAGTATTTTGCCTACAGTCAGTTATGTCGATCTCACATACAGCAAAAGAGTGTGATATTTTCACTCGCGCTTGTAAATCCACTGCTTATAATATGAAAAAGTCTGTATCGCCAGAGATCGCGGAAGATAGCAAAATGGCTGAGGAGGAACTTAAAACGGTGCCTCCACCATGAAACGGCCGAGAGACCTGCAGGTGAAGACAGACAACCTGGAACCGCAGAAGGAGAAGGAATCTACGTCTGTTTGGTCTCAAAGAAGGTGCCGAGGGGACACAGCAGCTTACAGATTTCATCCAGGATATGCTGCCGAAGTGGCTGAGTCTCGGTCCAGACGGAGCGCCAGTTCTGGAGAGGGCACACTGCACCTTGGCAACGGCTGGACCGAACAGACACCGAGCCATCCTAATCCGGTTCTGGAAGTTTCAAGACAAGGAGATGGTCTACCATCTGTCATTACAAAAGAAGATCCAGCACGATGGAGCTAACCTCGCATTTGTGCAGGATTTCTCCGCGAAAACAATGCGCCAACGCAATGAGTTCAACAGGGCCAGACAGCTTTTCACTGAGATGGAAATATTCCATAGATTTTGTATTAACCCCTGCAGGCTGAGAGGGGTCTATAACGGGAAGATTCAGCTCTTTTCTAAGCCGAAGAGTTTCACTGAGACCTCCAGCAAAGAAAGTAAACAACGTTCTGCATGATGAGCGCAGGTATTGGAGGATTCCTGATATATGGGGTCAGACATTAGTATCTAAAAGTTCAATTAAAATGTTTGGGAGAGATAACTAAATGCAAAGCATAGTGTGCACGGTTCGTGACTCGAGTGGATTAACTGCTCTTCATGTAAATGTGGATCAGTGACGCTCAGGTTCTGAGGAAACTCTGGACATGCGGGGACAATGTTCGAGTTCAAAGCACTACAGTTTGAGAAGTGTGGGGATGGTGGGGAGGGAGAGAGGGGTTC
>NW_023417321.1:0-3929 GCF_002922805.2 Oryzias melastigma | reverse complement strand
TGTGGTTTGGAAATGTTTCTTTCATGAATGGAAAAGGACAGATAACCATGTTTTACAATCTGCTTTTAGCACATTCAAAAGAATATTCCTCAAAAAAACTAGATGCATGTAAAATTGATGTATCAGAAAACATTTCTGACAATGACTGGGAAACGGCCTGTTTACAGGGTCAGACACAGTCAATTACCACCAAATTTAAGCTGCAACAATACAAATGGGTGATGTGCACTTACCTTGCACCTAGTAGACTAAACCAGTGTTTTTCAACCAGTGTGCCACGGCACACTAGTGTGCCATGAGAGATGGTCTGGTATGCCGCGAGAAATGACCAAGTTTCACATATCTAAAACATTTAACATCACTATGGTATCTGCTCTGTGTTCATCCAAACGGCCCTGATTTAACACTAGATAGTTTTGAATATGCAAGATGGTAAAATAAATATTTCTTTGATTCTATAAATGATTTATCCCAATGATGTTACCGCAATCCAGCTGCAAAACTAGCCTCAAACTCAGCTTTTAGAAAAGCCCCGCCCCCTTCAACTCTCTCCACCAATCATTGTTGAAGGCTTGATCACATGCCATCAATCTGACCAATCAGAAGTGGGTAACGTCCTCACTTCCTTGTTCTGATTCAGCTCATAAAGTCTCTCAGTTCTAACAAAAATAACAGCTAAAGCTCGTGTTTAGCGGTGTAGCTTCCAGCGGGATCCGACGTCAGTTTAAAAAGTGAACAAAAGAATGAAGCTCAGAAACGACAGTATGACGGCATCTGTGTGAGTTTATGCACTACAGCCCCCATGATGCATTGGGTTAAGTGTGCGCGCTGAGCGCTGGGTGGAGGGGGAGGGGCTTTACACGTTCAGCAGCACAAGAGCCAAATAGGGAGAGAAATAGAGAGAAAACAACAACACAAAACGTAAAGAAAATGAGAGACATTAGAAAAGGAGAAAAAACCTGAACCATTTGACTTTTCTTGATAGTATGAAGGAACAGTCTGCAGGAAATATTGTATATGTATATATATTCTGTATATATTTATGGCTCCACAATCAACCTGTGCAGACACCTGAGAACTGAGAGAATCTTCTCTAAAACAGAGCAGATCATCACTGAGAGAAGAAACAGATGACATCCTTAAAGGTGAAACTCTTTTGTCTTTCTTAATGTCAATGTGGATAAAAGTCTTGATTTAGTGGTTTTTGTACAATTTAATTTATATTTGGGTTGTGGTTGCAGAGGTTTGTGTTGTTCACTTCAAATGTGTTTAAAAAGAAAAAAGTTTAAAATGCGTAGAGTTAAAAACTGAATAGTTAATTGTTAGTTCTTTTATCATTTATTTTGTACATTCTACCTGGAAGGGATAAATAACAACATATACATAATTTACACTTTATATNATCTGGAAGGGATAAATAACAGCATATACATAATTTACAGTTTATATGAATAAAAACATATTTACATCTTGGATTTTGTGCATAATCTTATCTAGTAGTTTATAATTAATCAAACAAAGCAAACAACAACCAAAAAAGCCATTTGGTAGCCAAAAGAGCCGCTGTTTTAGGAAAACGAATGCAAAAGAATTTAATTTTGAGCCAGAGTTCTCATCAATATTGTGGAGGGAAACAAGAAAAAAACATTGTTTTTACTTTGTCTGATAGTTTTGGAAGTATTTAAAAAAAGAGAAAAAAACATTCATAAAAACTGATTATTTATAAGTATTTTTTTTTTTAGATTTTTTTTAATCATTCATTAATAATAATAAATGTAGACTGTTTAGACTGTTACGTTTAACTTGAGCAAATTGAGTAATGATGCTTCCCACTAGTATAAAATAATGTACACTAGATTGTGGAATGACTATACATCAATACAGACTATTTTTTTACCTTCTTGGATGCTAGTGTGCCACGGGATTTTTTTCATGGAAAAAGTGCACCTTGGCTCAAAAAAGGTTGAAAAACACTGATCTAGACCAACTTCAATGCGTTTAATCTGAAAGTAAGGAATGACTCAGTTTTCAGATAATTAAATCTGATAAAAACAATCAAAGCACACGGAGCTTTTGCCTCAGTTTCCACATTTGTAATGTGCTCTTTTCACCAGCAGGGAGCTTCAAACGGAGCAATGAAAACACTGTTAGTATGAAATAATCTGTAAATGACATGAACCTGTGGAAGTAAAAGTGACGCTTCATTCTTTCACGTTTTTTGGAGAATTAGTAAGAATATGATCTCTTTATGTCTTTACTTTCTACATTTACACATTGATATTTCACTCTTACAGTTTGGCTATATTTCTAATTTTAATACTTTTAATCAATGTAATAAAGAAAATAAAGTGTTTTATGAGTCTTTTATGAATTGAACTTTATTGATATGCCAAGGATAAATTCATTTGAATGGTTTATTTGAATTTCATTTGTTTTATGAATTAAATTACAACCAAACTGACATTTTTAGGTGACTCTTTGGTTCTAATTTTCAGAGTAAAGTTTAGAAATTGTAAAAAAAAAATAAAAAAAAATAAAGAACAGCTAAGGATTTTTAGAGAACAGTTTTCAGCTGTATCATCTTATTTTATTAAATGAGAAAATAACATGCTAACAAAAATCAAAGTTAGCTGTTTGTTGTGCATTCTGATCTAATATAATGTTTTACTTAGAAATACATTTTTAAACATTTATTAAAGTAAATAGATGGATTTGGGACAAAGAACTGTTCCCTCTATGTTCTTTCCTGTGATGGCTGCAGTCACATCTACACAAGCTTTACTGTAAGGTGTACAGTTCCTCTTGCACGTTTATATTAACCTTTTTCCACTCTTAGATGGATTCTTGGTGCCATTTATTTTCTTAAAAAATCTATTTACCCTTTTAAAATAATAACAACAACAGAAAGTTCCCAAATGATGCTGTTAAAAAGTTTGCATACCCTGACGACTTTCCTGAAAACATCACACAAGCTGATACAGAAGGGGTTAAATGGTAGCTAAAGGTAACCGTCTTAACTAACCATCCTGTGGCTGAAGCAGGCGCCAAACATCAGCTGTGACATGATCCCCCAGCTGCTCCCTGAGGCGCCTCCAGTCATGTAGCTGCTAGACCAGTACAGTCCAGATGAGGAGAAAGCCACAATAGAAACCATCATCTCTATGGCTACAAAGCATAAGAGTGCTTTTTCACCAAGTTTATGGGGAATTTTGAACTAGAAAAAGCTCAAGTTTGCATCAGGACCAGGTTGGTATCCATTGTTCATCTTCTATGTCTCACTTACCACCTACTAAACCTTGATACTTTTTGTTCCTTTTATATTATTTATTTCTCTCTCATTTTCTTCATTCATCAACTCTTCAAAGTCTTCTTTACTATTTCCTGATGACACAGCAAGTACACTCCTGTCTTCCTGATCACATTAGCTGAAGTTATCCAGCCATCTGAGACTGCCTCCTGACCACCCAAAGACTGTTTCAGCTGCTCCTTAAAAGTCATGCAAAACATTCTTTATCAGTTTCCATCAGTTTGTTCTCTTCTCTGCCTTTTCCCTCTTTTTCTTCATCTTCATCACCACCAGAGTCATCCTACACACCACCATCTTATGTTGTCTGGAAACGCGCTCCCTTACAACTACATTGCAGTTACTGGTCTCCTTCAGGTTACACCGTCTACAGAAAATATATTACGTGTGCTAGCTAAAAATATTTTAAACTAGATAAAAAAACACCTCAGGACCTCAATGAGACTCAACAAAACCAAAATGAAGTTTGCAGATTGCTGTTGAGTTGTGCTAGACCTCACTGCTGCACTCAGGTGGAAGAGAAAAACCGAGAGGAGAAACGGCTTGTTTTGTCTTCTTCTTCACAGCTTCTGTTAGACATCTATGATCTGAGCTCAGTCCTGAGTTCAGCAGTCAGAACTGGACC
>NW_023417320.1:16145-17288 GCF_002922805.2 Oryzias melastigma | reverse complement strand
GAGAGTTAGCCTGGAACGTGCATGCATGCTCAGGGGGGAACGCACGGGCTTATCCACTCAAGGACATCCAGCCTTCCAATAAGCAGAAAAACAAACTAAACCTGGAAGAAGCTTCACAAACAAAGATTATCTCAGCAATGTTGAAGTAACTTTATCAAGTTACAAAGGACAAAGATGGAAAACAAATAGAGTTAAGAACAATCTGGTGTTTTAACTGTGTTTTTGTGGCATTTTTTGGAGAAAAATTAAGCTAAAAAAATGTATTTTTTAAAAAATCGTTGTGAATTAGGAGGAGACAGGAAAGAGTTTATTTGTGATTTAGAGAATACCATAAGATTCCAGCTCTCAGCGATAGGGAGGGGAAGAGGGGGCGGGGTTGTTCCCCACCAACGGTCCCGCCCACAATTAAAAGGTGAATTTTTGCTGCCGCTTTGCAGAAACTATGACCCATTTCTTTTGATTTTGGAAGTTTGAAAAACTTAGAAAACTGAGCTAAAAATGAATCTTTGCTTGACTGCTGCCCCTGAGACCCAGTCCCCGGATGAGCGGGAGAGTATGGATGGACGGATGGATGAAAACGGCATAACCAGAAATAACAGACCATTGGGAACACTTCTAAAATAGATCAAAATATGATCGGAGTGGAACTTAAAGCTACATTCACAACAGCAGTTTTCTTGGTTTTTGGACTTTTTTTGCAAATATTAAAACTTACCTGATGTAGAACAAACGTTGGAACACTGGTCTCCTTGAGAGTGCGGCTGTTCATGTCAAGAAAACATAAGTGTGGAGCTCAAATAAATGGAGTAAAGGGATTAAGATCATAATGAGGAATGAACCCACAGCACAAGACTGAAAGTGCGGAACTTGGAGAAGTTGAAGAATGTCAAACAGGACTTTGATAAAACCTGATAATCCAAAAATTGACGACATCTACAGTGTTTCTTGTATTTTTTCCTCCAATTCTGTGTTTTGTTTGTCCTTTTGGAATGTTTCTGTCTCTGTTTTTTATTATTTTCTACCGGAATGGGAGGTTTTTCAGTCTTTCCTTGTTTTTCCCATCCAATCTTTGTTTCCAGAGCACCTGATTGGACGAGGACCTCCAGCTCAGGATTCAAATACTGCCACATCATATGTTGTGTT
>NW_023417320.1:0-11074 GCF_002922805.2 Oryzias melastigma | reverse complement strand
AAACACCAGCTAACTGGATGCCCCACTTGGTGTCTAACTCCCACACACCACAGTACAGGACTGATTAGTGCATGAAGCCATGAGCCTCCAGCATGCACGATTGAAACTGCAGTTTTTTGGGGGGTTTTGACCTGCAAAAAAATAAAAAAATGGGTTTATATTTAAATCCAAAATATCTTAATTTGAAGCTCCGCTCCAGTCATCTTTTGATCTATTTTAAAAGACAGTGGTCATTTAATCATGACTCTGCAATTTTTGGCCAAAATCCAAAAACAATGTTGTTTTCTAGGACATAGTTTCTGACGAGCAATGGAAGTTTGTGCAGAGTTGGCATGCAACTTTTACCCATCATCCCTTTGTTTACACTTTCTCCAGCTAGCTTACAGCTCCCTCAACATAACATGGTGCAACGAGCAATATTGGAGCTATCAAGCCACGCAGTTTTGATGAAGAAGAAAGCAAAAGCATCGTTTTCACTGAGTGATACGGTACGGTTTGGTATTTTGAGAATTTCCTTTATAAAATGGATCCATTTAAACGAGGGGTGTCAAACTCAATCATAGAAGGGGCCAAAATCTAAAACGTTGCGGAACAAACAGGATAAAGATTTATTGAACAAACTAAAACTACATTTTTAAAACTTTAAAAACATAACTTTTTCACACAACTATGAATAAAAACAGGCAGGGATATTATTCCAGAATAAATCAGCTAAAATCTTAAATGATTTTCAATTTTTCACTCTCCATGAAAATATATTTTGTCAAAATTATTCGAATTGGAAATAAACTAAGCATAATAAACTCTCAAATTTATTTACTTTTGCATAATTTTATTTGGAAAAAATTACACATATAATTCTCCCAAAAGATTTTGATCTCCATAAAATTGATCCTGTTAAAATTATACAAATATGAACGAGCAAAACCAACAAAGCCTGGAAATAAAAAAGAACATTTGTACTTTTTAGCAAAAGCAAACCAAATCATTCCATTCTCTTTGCCATGTGTTTTGTTGTCTGGCTGTTTTACTCTGTTTTTCCCTTAATGTTTATTTCTTTTTGCACCTTGAGAGGGAGGGAGAGGATGATGACACCCTTGAGAAGGAAAGCTGTAGACCATTTCAGTAGATCTAACAACCTCAACATTAATGGTAATGTTTCTGTATCTTACTGGCCCAAGATAACATCAGGCAGTAAATAACAATATTTATACATAAAATGAACTGACAGGCTGGTTGTAATTACCCATAGGGGCCGGATTTGGTCCCCAGGCTTTGACTTTGACACATGAATTAAACCGTACTGAACCGAACCACTTTTTGGGCCCTTCTTGTAAGTCCATGGAAAAATAGAACCAAACAATTA
This sequence comes from Oryzias melastigma, assembly GCF_002922805.2. Lineage (NCBI taxonomy): Eukaryota > Metazoa > Chordata > Actinopteri > Beloniformes > Adrianichthyidae > Oryzias > Oryzias melastigma. Next base: position 9,708 of record NW_023417320.1, on the reverse strand, counting down.
GGGTGGAGCTACTGTCAATTGAACCCTTTGATTGGCTGAAGGCTGTTTAGAAAGAAAGCACCAAACCAAAGACAACGTGTTCTCCACTTTTTGGCTAATTACTCTTCGCCGCCCAAAATCAGCTCTCATATAATATTAAATGGTACATACAAAGTGAAAAAAAATAGCTGTTGTTGATGTTAGCCTTGATTTTGCTAAACACTCGGATTTTTCACAATCGTTCCATGTGCTGTGCTTACCTGAGTAGCCTGGACCATTCCAAACCGTACTGTATACGTCAAAATGAGGCTAAAGACGTTCATGGAACTGTTTGTCTGCATCAGAATACACCCTTCTGCTGTATTTTTGAAAGTTTTTTTTCTAAAAGTTTTCTTCAGATTTATACAAAAATGAATAAAGAAATACTCAAAAATGTAATTTTAGCTGAATTTTCCTCCATTGTGATACAAATGGAAAATCCCCATAAATACAATTTTCATCAGAGTTGATCTTTGAATAAGGGGTGTAAATGTTCTCATTGGTGTCTTTTGAAAGCTCTAAGCTTCACCTTAACTAGAGTTTCTGCTTTCTGGAATATTTATCCCAGAAATTAAAACAGACTATCCAAATCTGGAGTCTTAAATTGAATTAAACCGGACTAAAATAAGCTCAAGCTGAGAATAAAAACATTTCCACTGCAGCTCCAATGGAAACGCTCGTGATTTCTTGCAGGATGTGCTGAAACAAATTGGCTTTTTTATGTGACAGTAATGACCTGGCGTCCCTTGGCGCTGACCATGGTGCTGAAACCACAAACCCAACACGGCTACATTTATTACACGGCCTCTGTGTGTGTTTGTGTGATGATAAACAGGCAGTTCGCAGGGGAGGCCACTGCTCTGAACTATTTTGGTCTTACATTTATTGACAGCTGGGTGCCAGTTGCTTCAACAGTTCCAGCCTGGCATTATAAATTCTGATGAGAATCTCACTTTATTGGCGTAAAAACCAAACAGAACTAATGAAACAGATGCGGACGGATAAAGTGAGAAAGCGAGGATCATCCATCACGAAGCAGCAGGATCTCCTCAATCTATCCGTGTGTGGTTAACATAAACGCCACGCGCGTCTTTAGAAATAACGCTCGCGCGCTCAGCTGTTGCGGAGACGCTCAAATCTCTGATGCGCGCAGAAAAATGCTGCAATTTTCTCTGTGAGTTGGAGTCAGACCCCCCCTTTTCTGAGCGCGCTGTGGTTCATTCCGGCGATGCTGTATCCTCAGTGCGAGGTGCGTCTTTGCTGTCGGGCGCACGCGGGCGGCTCAGCCACTCCGCTGAAGGAGCAGCAAAAAGTGCATTTCCATGAAGAGATCAGGCACAGCAGAGGACCGCGTTTTGCACAACCACTACTGGGGTGAGTTCTGATCCACGGGGACGCGCCGCTCGTGGAAACAAATCCTAATAAAGCACGTGAGGAGAAATAAGTGAGGAGGCTTTTCTCAGATGCTCATGTCTGTTTACAGTTAGAAATAGGAAAAAGAAAGGGTGCATTTTCAAAATTCAGAAGTTATGATTTTGCTAAATTTCCAAATAATCCTACAAATTTGTTTAATCTAATGAGCAAGGAAGAAGATCCACCTCATTTGATTTGAAAAGCTTGCATAATTTAAATTTTCATTCAAAGTATGGATTCAGCTAATGTCAGCCTGGGAGAAAACTCCTTGGAGAACATTGTGCAACAGCTGACTTTCTTCATAAAAACTGATACAAGCCATTCACAAGGCTGCAGTGTAATGGCGACACTGACAGTGACATTTGGAAACAAACAGAGATGTCACAAATCTGCAGGTTTTTATCTTCTGATAAGAAGCAACAACAAAGAGAAGCAGAAACCGAAAGGTTGCCTCGAACAAACGTGACACACAACCATGTGAGTTTGTTGACTCTGTGTTTTTGAAGGATCTGGTGCTATGCAGGAGTTGAAACGCTTGATGGATTTGCAGAATTTTAAATGAAATCCAGCATCTTCCTCCCACAGCTCTGTCAGGATTGGGTAAATTCTTCACCGTTATGCCAATTTGCATGCCCATACACCTCGCTAAAATGTAAAAGAAGACACCTTCTGATGGGTAATGAGATGTTAATCACCCTCCATGGCTGCTAATTGAAATCCACATGAGCATTTCAGCTATACCCAGGGAGCCAGCTGCTTCTGGAACACATCAAGCGGTGTTTTCACTTAAAGCTTTTGTTGCCAAAAGCTGTTAATCCCGATATTTCTTCCTCCCCTCAGCGTTTCCCTCCTCTCTCATATTACACATTTGCATGAGTTTTATTCTGAGCGGCAGCATCTTGTAGGAGTGAGTGGCAGCTGCCGGTCGAACCACCTGACCTGTGATGACAGCAGAATTATTGCAGGATTGCGTCTCTGAATGCCGCACGCTTTATTGCCTCTTCCTTTCATTGCATTTGTCCAATTCCGAAGCTCGTTATTAGGGTTCGCTGATGAAAGCAGGCGGAAGGAAAGTGCAGAGAGTTTATTGGTGAGGGCTACAGCCAGTGATTACAGGCCAGGGAGGGGGGATTGATGTTTAGAGATGGTGTCACATGCCACTTACTTCCGACTGCTGATGGAGAAACGGGTTCCCCCCTCAAGTACCTGCCAGCATGCATTAAAGCTGCGACTGAAAGCCGGTAAATCCACCTGACAGAGTCACGAGAGAGCACGAATCGGACAAACTTGACGATCTGTTGCACAAAAGTTGCTTTAAACTGATTAACATTTAATCCTAACGAGATGCAGTGAGAGGTAAGACGGTCACAAGTGTTAATGCAAGTGATTAGATGTCAGTTTGTGCACAATTAATTATAATCTGCCTCAAGACCCGTGGAGGACTTCATAAATGTCAAATAAGAAGATCTTGAAAATGAATTATTTAATATCTGAGACACACATCGGCCTCAAACATGGAGGTCAACCTGACGAGTTCTGTTAGGGGATGGTTTGAAGCATGAATACACTAAAGCAGGATCTGTTATTAAAAAGTGATCATGTGAGACTGATAAATCAACCTCATCTGTTTTAAGAAATCGAATCCATGAAATAATTGATGTTTCGTAGTAGTGGGTCTTATCGCAGCGATGAGAGAAACTGATGGATTTCTGATATTAATCAAGACGCTGTGCAGCTGGAGGTTGGCCTGTTATGCATTTCATGAGCACGTACATAGATGAACCTGTTTATAGAAGTTACATGCTGTAGAGATCAATAGGACGAGCTGTCAGACAGTGGAGATGCAGTGTTTCTGCAGTGGTGAACAATGTGCAGCGCAAGACTTAACAGCTTGTTGGGTCTCTCCTGTGAATGTTTTGATACGGCTGGCAGGTCACATCTCTCCTCTGCCTGGCTCCGAATGTAGGCAGAGCTGGGCTAAAATAGATCACCTCTCAGATACTTTTTAGGCTCAAAAAAAAAAAAAAACAGCTGCAGAAACTTCAGACGTGCATCCTGACGCCCTGAAATAAATTGTTCATTTTGTATCACAAATTTGCGACTTTGATACAAAGGAAATCAAAAGCTGTAGGATGATGAAACTGAATATTAATGGTCTTTTTTCTGCTGCCGAGTACTTTGGAGCCTTTTTAACGGCTGATGAAATTGCACTTGAAAGTTGAAGGCAGGTTGCTTGACGGCTGAAATGAGAAACTGAAGTGCTTTTTACTTTTGTGAGCAAATCACTGAACCACCTCTCTTGTCAGTGACACAATGAGCAGTATAGTCAATTTAAACCTTTGTGTAAAAATAAGCTTACGATTCCAAGAGTGATGCAGCTTTAACCTTTAGTTTGGATTGTTGATGCTTGCATGAGAATAAATGCGTCTGATGCTACCTCTGTCTGCCTTTCAGCAGAATGCAGCATCCGTCTGCAGACTCTGAACGTTCTGGCCCCGTGGCTGTGAGGTCGTGAGCGCTCACCATGACGAGCACCAACGCCAGCGCGCTTACGGCCAACTTCTCTGGGGCCGTGGACGGCCACGACTCCGGGGGGAACATCTACAGACCCTTCTCCGTCTTCAGCGTGCTGACTCTCACTTTACTGGCCATGCTGGTACTGGCCACCTTCGTGTGGAACTTGCTGGTGCTGGTGACCATCCTCAGGGTGAGAACGTTCCACCGGGTGCCTCACAACCTGGTGGCCTCCATGGCCATCTCGGACGTGATGGTGGCGGCGCTGGTCATGCCGCTCAGTCTGGTCCACGAGCTGAACGGCAGGTTGTGGAAACTGGGGCGCGTGCTGTGTCAGGTGTGGATCTCATTTGACGTTCTCTGCTGCACGGCGAGTATCTGGAATGTGACAGCCATCGCCTTGGACCGGTACTGGTCCATCACCAGACATCTGGAGTACACACTTAAGACTCGTAAAAAGATCTCCAATGTGATGATAGCGCTCACTTGGCTTCTGTCCTCCATCATCTCCCTGTCGCCTCTTTTCGGCTGGGGGGAGACGTACTCAGAGGGGATGAAGTGCCAGGTGAGCCAAGAGCCCTCCTACACCATCTTCTCCACCTTTGGAGCGTTTTACCTCCCACTCTGTGTGGTCCTGTTTGTTTACTGGAAGATCTACAAAGCAGCCAAGTTTCGGATCGGTTCCCGCAAGACGAATAGCATCACTCCTATGGCTGAGGTGAACATTTATCTTTCTCTTTGTGCTCCGGATTTTGACAAATCAAAACGCGGTCATCAGTCTTTTCCTGTGATAAATGATCTAAGAACTAATGCCTCTTATCTTCAAACAGGGATTGGCAGCGCTGCTGTTTGTCGCCGTCACTGATAAGACGTTCATTAGTAATCAGGGAAAGATACAAGTATGTGTTTTCGTTAGCGTACGGTAAAATAATTGGAGCCATCATCCTCATCACCATCAGCTCGTTGATGTGCGTAGGCCGAAGGTAGAAGGCTGTAAATATCATCTCCGGCATCGTTAATGGGCCACTGCACCCTCCAGGCTTTGCCGTTTATCTAATCAGCGCGTTTAAAGGTCTGCATCTGAGCCGCATTGCATTACCCAGCATCCAGTCAGGCAAGTTTCTGATGTGAAAACTAAGTTGGTCCTCATTTAGCCTCCCCAACAGATGATGGATAGTGATTCCGGTTCGTTTATGAATTGTATATTGCCAACAAAAGTTGTTTTAGAAAGTAATAAATCATTTGATGACTGCTATAACCTTGATAGACAGACCCTTTCCAAACAATTAATATCACGAAAAAGTGTTTACCTTTTAATTTATTCCAAGTATTTGTTTATTTTTATATCTAATTTCATTCCTGCTCCTAAAACCCATTAAAACAGGATTTGAATACATTAGAATATGTTGAGAAATCTCCATTTAATTCTCAAAATATAAAGACAGAGATTATGATCACATCAAATCAACCAAAATACAGCGTTTTCAAAATGATACATCTTTAATACTTGGTTGGGAATCATTTTGCCTTAATAACTGCCTCGATGCGCCGTGGCATTTATGCAATCAGCTTGTGGCATTGTGTGGGAGTCATGGTAGCCCAGATTTTCTTGGTACTTGCTATCAGCTCTTCTTTGTCTGTGGTCTTGTTCTCCTTATTTTCCTTTTAATAATATCTCATATATTTTTAATGCGGTTTACGTCCAGCGAGTAGGCAGGCCAGTCGAGCGCTGCGACTGCAGGGGCATTAAACCAGGTTTTGGTGCTTAAGGAGATGAAATCTGCATCTCCATCCAGGATCTCAGGGACAGGTAACTCCAGGCCTTGAGGGCTGCAGTGTCTGCATGATTTCCAGATATCTAAGCCCTAATCATAAATGATTACCTGGTTCAGCCAATTAGAACATGCCAGAGTAGGGTATGCTGGGAAACATGCACGAATGAGGCCCTCGATCCCTGATCCAGATCCTCAGTGAAGGAATAATGAAGTCCTCTAGAACATTCTGATAGATTGTAGAAGTGATTTTGGATTGTAGAAAGAAGAATTTATCAACACCAGCACTGGACACTACACCCCCAAAAATGACAAACTGGAGTGGAGATTTTAGCTTGGGTTCTGCTCCTCACCAGTCTTCTTCTTCCCAAATGAAAGGCTCACTTTTCTTTCATAAAAAACAGGACCATGAACCACCAACCAACAGTCCAGTCTTTCTTCTCTTTAGCCCAGTTTAGACGTTTCCTCCGTTGGATCAGAAGTATTTTGGCCCAAGGAACCTGACAGTTAAAGCTTGTGTCATGAATGTGATGGTTTTTCAACCTGTTCCTCCACTCTTTGTGGATGTCTTCAGGTTCTTGAACCTTTTGATCATTCGCTGAAGCCCTCAGTCATCTCATTTGCTGGTGCATCTTCTCCCTTTTTGCCCTTCCATCAGACTTTCCTTTCAATGCAATTCAATTCAGTTGTATCCAATATTGTCTCAATGGGCTTCACACCAGTAGTTGTACAAAAACATGAAATCAATCATGAAATATAAACAATCGCTGGTTGCTAAACTAAGCAGAGTAAGCTAAACTGGGCATTCCTGGCCTCAGACTTTCTTTCTCTATAAAGAAAAACTCCTACAAAAAAATATTAAAAATCATAGGATGTGAGACGAGCCAGAGGTGCTCAAGAAGTACAACACATGAATCACACTGCACCAAACAGAGACATGCAGAACCGTTATTCTGCTTCGACACAGCACTCTGTGAACAGATAGTGTCCTTTGCTATTAACTTTAGTGGGTTACTCAGACTATGGAGGGGTTCAATAATGGTCCTCTGGCTAGTGTCAAGTCTGAAGTCTTCCCCATTCCAAACCAAGGCAACTGAAGTGAACTGAACCAATTTAATGACATCGGAGGAATCTCTGCCGGTGCTTTGAGTTTAGTAGATGTGATTAGTTGGTGAAACTCTGTTTAAAATACTCATGCTCTACATAATTTGTACTGATTTCTTACATTTTTTTAAAAATCCTATTTTCATTGGTTTTATAAAGTGAAACCTCAATTTATGCCAAAATAAACAAATAAATACTTAAAATAAATTAAACAGTAGGGCCCCGAATCTATATTCTATGAAAGTTTAATTTTTTGAATGGAATTGTGGAAATTAATACACTTTTTCATGACATTTTTGGAAAGGGTTTTTATCCTCGAAAACAAGATTTCACACATCATCCTACTTGTCATGCATGGCAATTTTCTTTTTGCAGTATAGCATCAATTTCACTAAACAGATTAAATTACAACCAAGGAGGACTTGTTAAAAAATAAAAATCAGCTTCAAGTCAAGTTGCAGCATCAATTATTCAGGCAATGTCTGTTTCAGAGACATGATTTTCCACAGCAAACTGTTGGATTGTTTTAGTCTCTCTGCAAAGTTTACTTTCATCATTTCGAAATTAAATTTAGCAAAGACTCTAGCAGAGACGCGATGTGAGCAGTGGTGTCAAAGAAAATAAACCTCCTGCCCCCATCCATCCAGACTCCCACACAGACTTTGAGACAGATACACATTTCTGCAGTTTATTAATAAGTGTGTTGCATGCATTCATGACCTAGTTGCACAGAGAACCCTCTCGCAGAGGCAATAAAACTGTTTCCTAAAACAATTCAAGTTTATTCAAATATGCACGCAGGGAAAACAAAAATCCACTCAGCTCATAATAAATATGAAATATTCTGTTCTTTTTTATTCATATGCAAACTCCTTGTAGCATTCACTAAATGCTGCCTACTGTTTGATAACTTTAAGAATGGGAGACTCTTGTTGTCTTTGTCCCAACTCCTGCCTCCATAAAGCTTCAAACGCGTCCTCCCATCAGTTTGACGTCCTCACTGATTGCCTGGCAACCTCTTGGCTATGACCTGACTCCAACTGCTCCCAGGCTCTGTTTGATGGTGAAATGTACCATTTGCCGCACAAAATTTAACAATCCTTCTTTTCATGCTTCGGTGTGTGCTCTGATTCATCTTCCAAGGAAAGCATGTCAGCCTGTTGACTTGGTATTTATTTTAGACAGAGGCAAGCTAGTTGTTCACTTTCAGTAATTTCATGCTACACCAAGCTTATCACCTCCTGGATAAAACTCCATACTTAACCCTCTGAGGTTTTTTTTTCCTCTATAATTGGTTTGCCAGGACTCCCTGTTAAAATTTGTGTTTATAACCGTCATTGCGAATAAAGCAGTTAAGTTGCATACATTTTCTGCCCGAATGTTTTTTAATGTCAAATAAAGATGCAGCTATTAATTTTCTCCTGCTAGCAGTTGTTCTTTTGATTCCAGCAAAAGGATAGGAAATTTATAGATTTTTAATATAAAAACCTAATCCACACACTTACCTTCAGTGATTTAGTGAAATCTCATTTGATTTTTCCTTTTTCATTCCCGCTCTTATAAATATTGATGATTTCCCCAGCGTGCAAAGCTGCAATGTATGTGCAATAGATTATAAATCATTGCCCTTCACTGAGGTTTGATTAGTTCTGACAATACTTGCACTCGATTGAAGCAGAATGAGTTAAAATTGAAAAACACATAAATGTGTCACGCTTTATGAACTCAAGGACCGTAAAGCTGCACAAATGAACCAAAAAGAAAATGCACATCAACGTTTTTTCAGTAATTGCAGATCGAACACTTTGGGTAGACAGAAAATCGTCTGAGATTCAATTCACAATGTCTGGAGGAGGCACAACCACATTTACACATTGCTGCTAGTTTTAAAAAGAAGCTCATTGTGTGAAATAACACGTTAACTATTTCTGACGCTGACTCATGGCTAAATATTTCAAGTAAGTGAACCAAGCCAAGTTTATTCTGCCACTTCCTCCTACTCTAAAAACAGCAATGATTCACACTGGGAGCAGTCACCATCGCTTCAAAGTACAACACAAACATGAGCACACTACACTTCTGTCATGTTATCTTAGGCCGTAGTCACATGCACCCATATGGGTGCAGCTTATTTTGGGGTTGAGGGTCGTAGACAGGTGTGTCTTGCAATTCCCTTGAGGCTCTTACGTTATTTACACATATGTTTTGTGTTCAAGAACTGCTAAAAATGTTTGAATGAGCACATGGTGTTCACACTGTACTGTTTCTACCCAATACGGCCGTATTGCATATTTTTTTTTATTTTCATTTTTTTTTCAATCCCTTATTTTACATTGTAGATTCTCACTGAAGCATCAAAACTATGAATGAACAAATGTGGAGGTATGTACCTATCCAAAAAAAGGTGAAGAAACAGAAATCGTGTTTGATATTCAAGTGTCTTCAAAATAGCCACCCTTTGCTCTGATTGCTGCTTTGCACACTCTTGGGATTCTCTTGATGAGCTTCAAGAGGTAGTCACCGGAAATGGGTTTCCAACAATCTTGAAGGAGTTCCCAGAAGTGTTTAGCACTTGTTGGCCCCTCTGCAGTCCAGCTCACCCCAAAACATCTCAATGGGGTTCAGGTCCATTGTACTGTGGAGGTCAGGTCATTACTCTCCTTCTTGTTCAAATAGCCCTTACACAGGTTTCTGGGAGAATCTAGAAGGTAAATAGTCATGAAAAAGATGAATGATAAGGTGTGTTCAAACTTTTGGCCTGTACTGTATCTACAGTTGGAAGAGGTTTGGTGCAAAATATCAAAATGATGCAAATCTTGCTCCAGGCTTTTTCTATTCCGATATATTCAATTCAATTCAATTCAATTTTATTTATATAGCCCAATAT
>NW_023417319.1:21816-24145 GCF_002922805.2 Oryzias melastigma | reverse complement strand
GGACTACTTCCACGTGTGTGAGTGATGCGCGCGCGAGCGAGCAGAATCTTCAAAGGTGTTTCCACAACGGTCACGTGCGGTGCGTTCAAGAGCGTGTTCTGCGCGGGTTTATGAACGCACGCTCAGCAGGTGGGATCCACACCGGAGCAGCGCGTCACACATGCAGTAGCAGAGAGGAGATTATCCTTGTATTGTATGTTTACTGTTCATTAGTGCTCCTCTGCATCTACAACAGGGAGAACCTCAGAGCAAAAGTAAAATGGTGGAAATCCCCCTAATGTTCTTCATATTTTCTCTTGTCACAACTCTGTCCTTTTAAATGTCCATCTTGGTGTCATATTAACCCAACCGGACACAAACTGCAATGATTCATTTCTCTTTGATCATGTTCAGCACTTCAGTGCTTTGAAGCAGACGCCGCGTAAGCAGCTCCCAAATCAGAGTCCCTGATTGGTCAGAGCTCTGCGCTGCTGAGACTGTGTATGGAAATGCTGAACCGGGTTGAAGACTCAGCGCGCGCTCAGTGCCTGCCCGATTTGTGCGTACAGCTCGAGACCAGACTCAAAAACTTGCGTAGCAACGTGCGGTTACGTGCGCTCCAGACGCAGAGTCCAGGAATTCTGGTGTGCGCGCGTTTGCGTTGACCTCTCAGTGAGCCCGCTGCTCTCAACTCAGAAATGAAGGAAGTTCTGTAAATACAGTCATTAAAACTGAAGAAAAATAGTTTTCTCTGTTCCAGTGTTTCTCAATTATTTTCTCTCACGCCCCCCACCCCCGAACTTTTTCTTTAACCCCCCCACACACACACAACTTTCAGCTGCAAATATTATTAGTATCAGCTAATTTGCTCAAGTTAAACGTATATATCCTCAAAATATCGAAATATTGTACTTTTACTATCATTAAAGAAAAATAATAAAAAAAACTTCTAAATAATCTGTTTTATTAATTTTTCTTTCTTTTCTCTTTTCTTAGAATCCTTCCTAAACTTTCAGACAAAGTAAAAACAAGTCTTTCCTTGTTTCCCTCCACAGTACTGATGAATTCTGGGTTTTCTCAGAGATTCAGTTCATTGCTTCATTGTAGCAGACTCTTTCTGCTACCAAATGCATTTTTAGGTTGTTTTTGCTATATTTATTATCAACTACTATAGAATTGTGCACAAAATCCATAACTAATGTAAACATGTTTTTATTCACATTCCCCCCAGGGGGGGGCGCACCCCACCTTTTCAGAAACACTGCTCTAGTCAGTTAATATGTGGTTTCTTCAGTCGTCTGTATCTGCTGTATGGTCATTGTTATTATTTTATTTTTTCGTGATTGATTTTTGTCAAGAATGACTCTGAAAGAATTTTTATATTAAAAGTCCAATGAACCAGGCCAGTTGTAAATTCCTCTTTGGTTTATTCTTTTTGCAAAAAGGGAGAGAGAGTCAAAACACAGGCTCTGTACATTGTAGTCTCTGCTTTGGGTCACCCTCTCAGAGTTCAGACACACAGGGAGTTATATAGTTTCACACATAGGAATTCCATACATGGGCATAACATAGCAGTGATGTCATCTGTTGCTAGGCCGTTACTAACCAGAAAAGAAAGTCAGTTTTAGGAGATGGTACGAGATGTCACGGAACTAATCCATATTAGGAGTTGTTTTTGAGCACAGAGCTTTAGACAAAGAAATTCCAGCAGCTTGCTGGACACAGACAGGTGCACACAGATATCCTTCATACAAAGTTTTCCAAGACACACAAACATAATCTTGTAAATATTTTCAACATTTCCGCCCTGTTGTGGGTCTTGAAACACTTGAGCTTGAACAGTGGTCTGTAAATACATCAGTTTTAAGTCTCCTGCATAACAGGTTTAATCTAAAATGTAATTCAACAGATATCTCTGTCAAAGCCTGCAGAGGGGGCGAAAACCCAAAGGGACAAAATTCCACCCTCGTCCCACCACTTACGGTGCGAACACTTTCAAAGCTACAGGTAGCTAAGGATAAGCAGGGACTGTAAAGGGAGATGAATCATCTAAGCAACATATTCATCATCACTGTTATCATTTTCAGAATCATTACTGTGAGCCTGTAGGAGGTGAATTGAAACAGGGCCATTAGGATCTTCAATTGTCTAAACAATGAGATGTTGGATGAGACTACGAAAGCATGGAATGAGACAACAACCACAAGTCATAAGAACGGTAGCAAAAACAGCAAGTGAAATTAAAATAGAAGAAATATAGGTCTTGTACGCCTCAAACACAGACACATGCAACCAACTGTCCTAAATGGATGTATCAACACCTGAATGTTCCTTCATTTTATTGTTCGGA
>NW_023417319.1:0-17370 GCF_002922805.2 Oryzias melastigma | reverse complement strand
TTAAATGTATTTATGATCGTGGCTGTTCAGTTCTGTTTAGCCTCTCACTGGACAGCATTTGTTTTTGAGCCAGTTCTTTCCTGGTTGTGTTGAAGCTGGCTTTGCAGAGAGAGTTTGACGCTCCGCCAGGTTGAGGCGATGCAGGAACATCATGGATCATCAGTGACACACATGTCAGCACGGAGATCAAACCGTTGCGTTTATTCAAACATCAAACAGCGACCAACAGGGAGGAGGAGGAGACAGCAGCTGAACAATGAGACTGATGCGTTTGTGGAACATCCTCCATTGTTATCAATCGGAATTTGATGGATGGAAACATGCACTCACTTCAACAACATCTGAGAAAGCTCTCCAAATGTAAAAATACTCATCATTCCAGCAGTTTCTTCCTTCAAAAGTAAAGTATTTTACCTGCCATACCATAAAAATCTCTGATTCTCCTTTAATAATAGATTCACTTCGAATGTTCTGTAATGAGGAGGTTAATGATCACGTGATGTGAACTCAAACATCGTAATTGTTGAGTTCTCGCTCCTTCAAAGATGTGAATTCTTCTGTTTTCAAGAGAAAAATCAGTTCATTCTGTGATTCCAGGGAAAAATTACAACTCTTCTTCTCCAAAAGTCTAGAGTTTGGAGGATCTCCCGCTTCAGTGTTTTTGAAGAATTGATCCTGAAGATCCGCCGTCAGCTGCAAAAAATCCATCTTTGTTGCTTTTCAAAAACGGACAAATCTTAAAAACCTTACAAACATTCAAAGATACGAGAGACCGGTGCAGGCAGACAACACAACAGTCAGAACAGGAACCATTCCCTTCTGCAGCCACAAGAGGGCAGCACTGCAACACAAGTCCAACCCTCCAAAAAAACCCAAAGAAGGGCACAGCTGGCATGAAGTATGAAAATGTTCAAATTTTGGACATGAAAAGTTCATTTTTATTCAATGCTAGAAATAATGCTAAACAACTAAGATTCCTGCACATGTTTATGAATATCTTTCAAATATAAAAATAGATTTTAACATAAAACTAAACTTACAAAAATATAAATAATGAAATACCATATGAATGATCATCCATGCTTTCTGTCATCAAACTGGTACTATCCAAACTAAAAGTATGACAGCAGTCACTGGTGGAGCCTGAACCAACTCAGTGTTGCCTCCAGAGGCTCTGGAGGTCATTGCAGAGAAGGATCCAGAAGTGAAGAGAAATATTTGGGTGTGAAAATAAAAACTGAGATTCATCAAGTGCTGCCAAATTCACCAGACGGAGCATTTGCTGGCAGGATTCATGGGAGAACCTTTCGGACAATGGAAAACCCGGGAAAACTCGTCAAACTGGGAAACGCTGCCGATCACCCTACAGAAAAAAGGAAATTCAAAGTCACGACCTCACCGCAGGCGGCAGCTTAAACCGATCGTCGTGATTTGGAGATGAATCACGTCATGCAGAAATGTTTGTACCTGTAATGCTCTGGAGCGTGTTTGTCAGTCAGCAGCTGCAGGTAGATGGACTGAGATCGTCTCTTCATGCACCAGTTCTGAAAACAATGACACAACTCACATGAAGGAAGAGGACCACAAACCACCATTCACTGACATCATCATGGAAAATGATTCCGACCAGATTTTTCTCACAATTCTTCTCTTATACTACACCTTTTAAATGTCAATCCCCTCCGCCAATCTCAAAAAAATATATTTAAAAACCCACTAACAAAACCAAAACAAACCTGTCAGAAAGTGTGTTAAGTGTTAAAGTGGTTATGGGATGGACACAGGAGGTTATGGAAAAGTGGGAAATTTGGTGATTTTCATATTTTCCTACAATATGGGAAAAAAACAACTTTTCTCCTCAGAATTTCCCACACTACGAGCTTAAGTCAACAATAAAAAAAAAATCCTCTTCTGTACCTTATACAAATTAATTTAGCCTCTTAACTCCTCAAGCATCATTGGGAAGCTACTTGGGAATAAAACGTTAGTTTTAAAATTTGTGGATTTTTAATGGCGTTAGCATGGTGGTGAGCTAGCAAAAGTGACGTTCTCCTGCTTGTGCATTTTTTACTGGATTACTGTGAAACTGTAATACATGATAGTTAGCTCAAGCGGAACAAACAATATAACAGACAATATGAATACATTAGGAATGTGGGTGCAGTTAGCAAAAACCTCAGTTGCCAAGAACATTCAAAAATTTACTTTTGCCGATCCTTTTAAAAGTTACATAGACCTGTTCGTCATCCTCAGGCGACCAAAAAATAAAATGGTTGCTATGGAGATAACACCAGCAGAAAAGCGGCCATTTTGAAAAAAGTATTTTTTTAGTGAATTTGGCATGTGCAGCTGTGACCAGGGCGGTGGGGGCAGAAGGGGGATGGGACGTCAGTCAGTGAGGGGGGTTTAGCACCTGCGGGCTGTACAACTCTGCTCACAGCTTTAATTACAGTTTAACCCCTTGATGGCTATTGATGCATATACTGTATAAATACATCACCTTTTAATGTTTTAGGTAACAAGGTTTAATGGGGGGTGTTAAAAAACAAAACATACAGTGGAAAACATGCAAGAGGCTGTGGAAGACAACAATATATGTTCATGAAGATGCACACTCTTTTCAACTGTTGCATTAGTGTTATGACAGAATCCTACAAAAGGATTTTGGCAATCTCTGACAACTCTGAATCTTTCATTTCTCTGAAGGTGAGTGACATGCCTCTGTACGTGTTTTTCATCTGTCCTTCACTTTCTTCTAAAGATTTCTTCAACTTTAGATGCTTAAGATTAAACACATGATCATAAAGAAGAAAAAAACTCCAAAAGCTGATGCAATCGACCTTGATCCTCAAGAGGGTTCTTTGTGTGTCTTTAATAAAAACTGTACGTTCTCCTGTTTCGATTTTAGCTGAAATTAGATCTCAAATAAGCAACAGAATCTGCATCAAACTCTTTCAGCTCAAATGTGAATTCTACGTCTAAACAAAAACACGTTGACGTGTCTCTGTGTGCTCGGTAATTTATTGGCTGCACTTTAATAAAACACGGGACACTGATCAATACGTTTAAAATCCCTGGTGTCAGAAAAAAAAGTTAGATTATTAATAAGTGACTTGTCTGCTGGCCTGCTGTGAACTTTCAGGGGATTGACTGTATTAAATTCTGTGGAAGTTGGAGACAGCCTTAAGCCTTTTATTCCGACGTGCATGAAATGTTGAGTGGAAGTGAGCTCCTGATTTTCACAGCACTTTCCTGTGCTAAGAGTTTTTAAAAAATCACTTTATGCTTCCTTCCAAAGCACCTTCACATTTTGCCACCATTACATGAAGTTAGGATTTAAATAAAACCAGCGAGTTTCATTGATGAGTCATAGAGATCAGAGGTGGTTTAATTCTGAGGTGAATACTGCATCATCATCAGGTTTGCTCAATACCTCCAGCAGGATGTTCATCCATCAACTGATACTGATTCCCTATTACCCCCACCTGCCCCCTATGATCAGTCGCTGCCGCTAAAAGGAGATCATAAGAAAATGTAATGAAAGAGTGAAATGATTCCTACCTGTGCAAAAGCGATGAAGAGCAGCTGCTCGTGAGTGTATTTGAGGCCGGGCAGCGGTCTCTCTGGACCGTGTTCCCGAACCCACTTCTGATAGGCCTGACGGGAGGAAAGAGAAGCAAAAGAGAGCCTGATCACAGAAGGCTTTATGTCTGAAAATAGATTAAGCACCTAAGTTCAGGACAGATTGTTGATATGATCCCTGGATGAAACTCGCGAGAGTTTGGTGTCCAGAAAAACTCAAGTTCTGCTTTTTGCGTTTAGTCTAAATACAAGAGGAATTATGGTATACTTACGGAGTACGCCAGCTTCAGCCCTCCCATGTCTGCGATGTTCTCTCCTAGAGTCTGACGGCCATTAACCTACACAGAAAACACACATATTTACTCACAGATGTGTTGGTCACTTAGATTTAGTCTGTTAACCAGCTTTCCTGGTTGCATTCAGCTCAGTATTAAATGTGAAGTTTATGAAAAGTTTTTCTTAAATATTCTGTTCCACTCCAAAAATAATCAACTTTTGTGTTTTTTACATGTTTTTGTAGCATTTTTCTTATAATAGAGAACCTACATAAATAACTGTAGATTTAAACTGCATTTTTTTTTTAATTTTTTCTTAATTCAAATCGTGTTGGATCAGAAAACCCAATGCTAGAAAAAGCTCAGATTAATGATCCAGCTACTGAAATGGGCGTAGCAAAGTCTGCTCTTCCCTGCATGCACCCTGGCCCGCCCACGCTTAGATGTGCGAGACATGATAAGTGTTCAACACTCGTGCTTTAACTGCTGTTTCCTGCAGTTCCTTCATGAACTCTTGCTGTCCACATGTTGGAGCTTTAAGCATCTTTTTTATTTAAATTGAATCATACAGTGTATATGTATATATTGTATATATTGTTTATGCATATTTGCACATGTATATCTGCACATGTATATTTGCACTGAAACGGTTGCTCCAATCTTCTTTGTCTATTTAAATACTTGTACAACTTTGTACATATTTTAGATATTTTATATTTTATATTATGTCTTGCAACATTTCTTTTGCACTGTAATGGCTGCTCCAACTTTTCAGCTAGTCTGTGCTTAAAATAATCAGTGCAAATGTCAACCACTTTTTGTTTTTTTAAAGATATTATTGAGTTAAATGATTGATTTTGTGAGGGTTTTAACTCCAGGCTTTGAGGACCTTCCAGCTGCTCCGTCTCTAACAACATGGAGGAGATCTCTTTAACCTGCTGGGACTCTGAACAGAAATGTTCTTCTGCTTCGCTGAAGTTTGTGCAACAGTTGCAGATGCTCTGGTCTTTAAAACTCAGTCGTGTTTTCAGGATTACGCCCCTGAAGATACCATAACGTTGTAGATGGGAAGTCAGAACCATGTGGAATGAATCGCTGAAGCCGTTCCCTCTCTACCCTCTGGCGCCGTCACCGTCAGGATAATCCTCCCAGCTTTATCTGAGATCCAGCTCCATGGAAATGGCCATGAGTCTGCTAAGCTAATGTTTTCCAAAGCATCACCCTCGGAGCACAGATGGGTTCAGACAGCCTCCCTCAAAGCCTGGAGTTTGGGTCAGACAGGTTTGTCTGATCTGGGGTTCAGACACTCCACTGTTGTCACCTCACTGCAGCAGAAGCTCTCCAGAGATTCTTTTTTTCATTTCTCAAGCAGCACTCAGCAATATTTGAATTCAAAATATGAAAAATTCAACGAAAATATATATTTATGGAGAAACACAGTGAGAGGATTAAACACTGTCTGACTTTCAAAGGTAATTTATTTCAGATTTACTCCACTGCATGACGGAGTGAATCTCGTTTTTGTTGATCTGCTGGGTTTGAAACCAAGAGAACCTCAAATTCCCAAATGATTTGTCACAAAAACATCTGAACATACATAGAATTCTTCTGACTTTGAACAGGATCAATTCTAATGGAATAATTCAGATCAGTGGCTTCAATAGGACAAAACTAAAAAAGAAGAGAGAAAGTGGAGGAATTCATGAATCCAGATGGCGTTTAGCTTGAGAATCCTCAAGTATGAACAGCCGCCTGATGTGGAATTCTCAGCAAATGTTGGCATTTGCTTCTGTCCTAACAACACTTATCTACGGTGGGCCTGAAGGACAAATTACATCAACTAATCATTCACCAATAATAATTGAAAAAGTGAAACAAAAAAAAAAACAAACTACTCTTTAGAAAACAAAATCAAAATTCAGATATAGAACATAAAATACTTAACAAAAAGATTCCAGAAAACAAAAGTAATTTCCAGAAATCAAAGTGAAATGTTATAAAACTGAAACAAAATAAGAGACCTCCCTGATTGGATCATTTGAATTTTGATGAAGAGGAAAAGCAGAAAGGATGTTTTACCTGAACTGGTAAAGAGTTGATCGATCAATCACCTAACTTTTGAAGTGGGCGTGGCCAGAAAATTAAAGAAATAGCTTCTGTCAGATGATAATGCCAGGCCAAAACACTTTCTGTTGAGAAAGTGAACTTTTTTACTTTTGGCTTTGCTTTTTTTGTAGTTGTTATCTTTAATGTGTTTTTGCGTTGAGTGATTTGTTGATGTGATTTGGACTTCAGGGCCACCGTATTAATCTGCACCTGTACTTAATAATCAATGCTTTGAAACCATACGCCACACATTTCCTTTGTTTGGGCTCAGCCCACTGACTGTATATCAGAACTGGACTGAGTGACCCCTCCCTTCTGGCATTCCAGATGGCTCCAAAAAGCCAAAATCCCGTAGACTTCTATAGTGAAATAAACAGTTATTACTCAGTCATTCTGTTTGTCAGCAAAAAAATTACAGCCAGATGTCTCAAAAAAAGTAGGTGGAGCCTGCTGGCCCCCACATCCACCATTTCAACCGTTTGACAGATTTTGTGTAGTGCATTTTCAAGTGGTAGGGGTGTGGACTTCCACCAAGCTCACTTCTGACTGGTGAGAGCGGTTGCCATAGAAATGTTTAGATCAACCTACACCAATCACTGCTTACTGACGACTTCTGATTCCATATCACGACTAAATTGACTTATTTTGGTTGGAGCTGGAATAAACCATTTTCTATGGGTGACATCACACTAACTCAATCCAGTTCTCACATACAGTCAATGGTTGCAGCTATTCAAGCCGACTGCTAATGAACCACACAGGAGAAAAGAGCTTTAATCTACAATAACGGACAGAAATGTTACAGTTAGATTCAGATCATAGATTCTGAACCCAAGAGTTAAACTAGTCAGGCAAAAAGTAATGAGCAGACTCCATCACACTGAACTCACGCTTTTACTGCATGAACTTCCTCATCTTTATGATGTTCAGCTCAGTGGTATGGTGGTAGAGTGTCCACCCTGGGACTGACAGATTTTGAGTTCAAATTCACAGTTGGGTCATGTTAAAGGCTTTAAATTTGAAGCTTAGGGGCTTTAAATGGTTTCTGAGTGGAGCTGCAGCCCCCCCACCGGTAGAGTCAAATGCGCAGAGCACATTTCACACCCGCAGGTGTGGAAACTAACTTTAATTTGAAAAAGTGAGAGATCTCATTTAAGTAGCGTTCCCTCGCTCATCGCAGGGATTATGATCTAAAGGTAACCTGTGAAAGGTGAAATCCGTTAAGTAGGATTACAGATGTTTGAAGGTTGTAAAACTCCTCAGTACACACTTTATCCACCTTCCTCAGACAGACATGAACTTTTTCACATTTTTATTGTTTAAACTCTCAAATTTTAAACTTATATAGAAAAATATGTTCAGTTTTACAGAACGAAAACAAAGATTTGATTGAAGATTTGTATAACACTGGTAAGATGCACGCATTCTGTACAGGAAGCATGGCACAGTGGAGATTGATTGATAATGTCAACAGCCAATCAGGACACAGAAACCAGTAATATGCTGTGAATCCACTGAAAAAGAAGAAAAAGTCTATGAAACAGTAAACTGTGAAGGGTGTGTGTCTGTGCACATTTGTGTGTGTCTAAGCCCACCTTCTGGTTATACACTGTGAAGTTATCATAGAGCTCCATGATACATTCGGCTTTCTTCTGGAACTTTCTGTACGACTCCTCGGTCCACCACTGCTTGAGGTTTCCGTGGCGATCATATTGACCCCCTAAGAACATGAACCATTGCATCACTAAGATGAGGGGGCAAAAGGCAGGGTGGAAGGGTGAGAGTTAGAATGAAGAACAACCCAAAGAACTGCCCAGCATGACATTATTGATGAGATGATGGAGACGGCACTCGAACACAGATCTTCAATGGACACTAAAAATACCATCATGTGATGCTGCTAAATGCTTAATGAAGACGGCGTGAAAACGAGCTGTTTTCAATGAAGCTTGTTGCAATGTGCAACTAAACTTGTAAAGCTTGTAAAATTTGACCATGTCTGGGGGTTGTTGCACTCATAGCTTCATAAGAGAAAAAGTTTGTAATTAGAAAAGTGCTATTAGAGTAAAAAGTAAGTAAGTAGTGAATTAAAACTTTCTGAACTCATTATAAATAGTTGAAGGAAATACGGATTATAAGTCAAACTAAAAAATTTTAACAGATTATTGCCGTGTACAACAGAAAATCAATTGGAGGTCAGTAAGAAAAACCATCATTAAGGCGTACCAATTAAGGTGGATTTTCTATTTTTGAAAAAATTCGAAACATTATACATCAAGAATCACTTAATTAGCTCTGATTTAATTCTAGTTTGTTAGATTTACAAACTTCTGTCTGAAATGCACCACAAATGGTAAATAAATACAGGGTTTATTTTTTAAAAATGACTGCAGACATCACTTAACATGCTGCTATATTTGCTGCATTTAGATGATCCTGTGTAATGCAGGGTGCCTTTTATTTTGAAAGGAAGTAATGTGAACAGCTGTCAAAAGTTATTTCATAATTTGAAAAAAAAGCTATTTTATTTATTAGCAAAACAAGAGTTAATTCATATTAATCTTAATGGTACCAATACGATAAATACAATTAAATGTTTTATTTTTTTACGAGTGAAGAAAGACGTTGTGGCTCCTCCTTAAAGCTCAGATTTACTTTTGGAGTTACTCCTGGAGGTCAAATCTCCTTGACTCACTCCTCCTGTGAATCCACAACACTACTTGTTGCTTCTCTTTACTTCAGTCTCTTTGTTTTGTAATAAACATGTTAAAATGTCCTTAACCAATGAAGTGACGGATGCGACAAACAGAGTCAGCTGTACCTCCACTCAGGTGTCCATTTTAAAACTAGAAGTGCTCTCCAAAATGATTGCTCGCAGCTTTGTCAGAATAATTTTAAATCTACATGTTAGAAACAACGAAAACTAGAAAACGTAGAGAAAAAAAAACATAAATTAGCTACATTGTGATTTGTTTACAATTTAAAAAATGCTGTTAGGGGGAATTCTAACGGTGTGTGGTGCCTGAGGCAAAAATCTTGCTTTAATTTTCTACAAAATAGTATTTTTTTAGGGAAATGTTGGAGTTTACATATTAAAAGACACTTCTGATTTTTCCCTTACTTTTAGTAAAAATTACATTTGGTTGTCATGTTTTGTGCAGTGGATCATGAAATCAAGGAGAATCCTGCAAAGCAGACATTACTGTTAATTAGGCGTTAGCATGCATGTTTGATACCTTTGAGGCTTCAGTGTTTACATGTCTTACTTTTTGTGCACAAGTGGTTGGAGAGGAAATGGGGTTTAAACAGCCTAAATTATTTAAAATCTGAGAAAAAAATTAAAAATAGTGCAACAAGCTCTAATTTAAATCGTAAAGTTGTATTGTTCCTGTTGAGGAAATGTACTCATCTATCTACATTTACCATATCTGTGCCATTTTCCATGAGTTGGCAAAAATCTGACATCACTTCCTCTTTAACTGGATTATTCCCCTAATGTATCTATAAATTCAATCTTAAGTCATTTCAGGGATCATCATTCATAATTGAACCTTTTGACCTGAACTTCAAAGTGTTCTCAAGCATCCCATTTACTAATTTTTCCTTAAAGCTTCTTTAATTAGAGCTGAAACTACACTGGCTTGCATCTCTGACTCTAAAAAAGTAACATTTTAATGAACTAACAAAGTTTGTTTGCACAAAAAAAAACTTTCTGAGTTTAGAGGATGGATGGAGAAAATGTGTGATCCTTTATAAAGTAAATGTTTGAAAGGAAAACTGTTTTTACTGGAAAACAAATTTAATTTGTGACAATAAATAAACACTGAATGAATGATCGAATGAACCTAAAGTTGTAGAAATACAACTTTATATAGTAGCGAAGATTCTGGAGATGGATTAAAGGGAAAGAGGTTGTTCTCCTCACCCCAGTCATCATATCCATGTGTCAGTTCATGACCGATGATGGCTCCTATTCCTCCATAGTTCAGAGATCTGTCACGGAGAACATGACATCATGAGTCAACAGAAACTCTCCAAGAGATAGACTTTATCTTTATTAAATAACGTCACTCTAAGAATCACAGAGAAGCTCTAAAATTGAATAAAACCAATCAACCTCCCAACACTTTGTTCTCGTTAATCCAAACAAATGAAAAACAAAGATGTCTGAACTGCTTGAAAAGAGCCTGATGTTTTTACAGACCCACTCTGATGGAAATTGTGTTTTTGTGGCATTTCTCTGATGATGGTGGACATATATAAAGAAAATAAAGCTTAAAATAGTATTTTTGGGTATTATTTTTATTTAAAATAGGGAGCAGACAAAAAAATGTAGTTTGAAAAAGAGCTCATCTAGAAATTACACTAGAAGGATCACAAGCTCTCTCAACAACAGAGAGGGGAAGGGGGGTGGGGTTGCTCTGCGTCAACGGTACCACCCACAACTCATAGATGAATTTCTAATCAACTACTGCTGCTCTGCAGAAACTATGTCCTAGAAAACGACATCGTTTTTGAGATTTGGGCTAGAAACAGCATAATCGTCATTAAAACCACTGGGAATACTTTCAAAGTAGATGAAAAGATAATCAGAGTGGGACTTTCAGTAGTTTCCCGCATTGTCTTGGACCATAAGTAAGTATTTAGGACAGGGGTCTGCAACATTCAACCCTAAAAGAGTCATTTGGTCTACTGTCATACTGACCAAAACCAAACGAGAAACACAAATTTCAAATTCTGTTCATAAAAATACACTTTATTTATGTTTGTGGTCATTAAACCACTTTTCAAAATAACATCTCACTTTTAAATATTTATAAAAGTGCTATTTTTAAAATTATATAGCAATTTGATCTTAAATTACTTTTGACAGAAGCACATAGAAGTTAATTTCAAAATAAAATTCAGCCTGTTTTAAATAAAATTAGATTATGTGACAAAAAATGATGCTTTCGTCTTATTATAATAGATTACACCATTAAAAATCTAAACCTACAGTTGATAACATTATTAACTTAAGAAAAATAGCCAAAACGAACTACCAAGAGTTTATTCAAAGCGGTTTCTTCTAAGCCAAAGAGCCACAAGTGTCTCTGGAGCCTCAGGATGCAGACCCCAGTTTAGGAGGTCAACGTGTTTCTGTGAGGGTTTGTGTTTATCAGTGTGGTTCTTTGGATTTCAGGTTTTATTTCACTTAGATTTGACAGAAGTTTATCAAAATCCTTCAGAGATGCTTCAGATTTATTTTTTTATTTTTTTAATTTAACCTTTGTTTAACTAGGTGAGCTATTAAGAGCACATTTTTATTTTACAATAATGACCTGTGAAGTTGAGAAATACGTCAGATAAAAGCACATCACAATATACACATCAATTTATATCAAGGAAATTTATTCAGTTAAAAATAATACTGGAAAATATAAAACATTTTTAATTCAAACTTGTGCAGGATTCAGTCACTTAATTTATTAATTTTAAGGAGATCAGTTTTTAGTCTATTTAGGTTCATGTTTTCTTCTCACATGTTTCCCATTGACCAAGGGAACAGCTTCATGATGTCAATGATGTTTTTATGCTATTTGGATGCTGTAGGAGCATTTAAACATGGATAATTTAGTGTTTCAGAACGTCTTGTATCAAAGTCAAAAGCAGGTTTGAAAACTGGTAACTGAGAAGATAATTAAATGTTTCTTTGAGGCTTTCGTGTCTGCAGTGACTGAAAAGTCAAACATATAATTTTCAAGACTGAAGTTGCGTTCGGTGGAGTTCCTCAGAACATCGACACGTCTGCTTGCATGTTTGACATGCGTTCTTGTGATAATCGACTTTATCATTTCATCCTTACTGAAGCAGGATGTGTTTGATTGGTGCTGAATAAAAATGACACCTTAGATTTTTTCTGTGTTTGGCCTGAACACAAACATGAACTAATCTTAAAAGAAACCCGGTTCCTGACCTCACTGCTGCATTGTGGATATGTAGCACCTGATAAAACATCTGAACCATGTGAGAGAAGCCTCGTGGTTCTGCAGGTCGCCTCTCCTCCACTTGACCCAAACTCTCCACTGGATTGCTGTTTTTGCCCCACATGCAGATGCGGCGAGCGATGCGAGAGAAGACTGGAGGCTATTCACATGGCTACGCCTGAAAATGACTTTCTGACAGCTCGTCGATAAGCTGCTTCACACCGAGCCGACTCCTTCTTCAGCTAACAGGCTGTTTGAAGCTTCATTATGCTCCACATGAGTGGAGGTGTGTGTGTGTGTGCAGCCAGGGCTGCTGCAGTAATAACTTGTAGGGGGCAGTTATGTGTACACTCAGTTTTCTACAGTCATTAATTAAAATTGATTAGCATGCGAGTCGTAGCAGCGATATCCTTTAATGAAGACATAGAAGTGTAGGGGCTGCAGGGTCTAATTATCGGACATTCTTGCTGTGTGTTTGTTCACAGAAGTTTCTTTAAATGCAGATGTTGTAGTTTAGTGAACTGTGGCGTCACCTGAACAACACCTGCAGCTGACTGCAGGCTGTTGGTAAACAAGAGTTTATGAGTCACTACACATGTCTACTCTCCTCGGTGCTCAGATTAAACACTTGAAAATGTTTGGGCATGAATGCGTCTCACTCATCCAGTTTAATACTACTTCAGAAAAGTGAGAGCTTTCAATAAAATGAAGCTGTCGCAGCTTTTTCATCACTTTAAGACCAATAGATGCAGAGGAGAATTTCAAACCCCCCACTGGACATTTAATCTATTTTAAAATGTGCAGGTAAGATTCTTTTTTTGGAAATCTTGTGTTTATACTAAATAATATATATATATATATATTTTAGTACACAAAGATACACACTTATGTTTTAGTCAAACATGCTTGGAAGAAATACTCAGGAATGTCAGGAAAAAAAAGAAGAACATAATGTTGATCAGAATGGATTGATTTGAAGATCCACTCCAATTTAAATTGTGTTTTTTTTTCCATTGACGGAGCACACATAAAAAGAAAATTAAAACTGAATTTCTGAGTGTTTCTTCATCGAAATTGTTGTGAATCAGGAGCAGACGAAAAAAATGTTGTTTGAAAAAGATTGTATTTGTGACGTAGAAAACTCATTTGGTAGGAGGGGCCACAAGCTCCCCGCTTTGCTCTATTCTTAAGCATCCACTTGCAGACAAATAGATCATGTAAATCTTCCTGATCCAAGCTGATATCTGGACACAAAAATTAAGTCGTATATTTATGATTTAAAAAGTCGTAGGCTAAATATGAAACTTTTTTTTCTCGTAAATTTACACGTTTTCAAGTGGTAAATTTATCACTTTAAATCTTGTAAAATTATATATAATAATATTGCCTTTTTCTGGTCGTACAAATCTGAGAAGCACTCATAAAAAAAAAAAAACACTTTCCTGATTCTTCTCTAAACTTTATGGACTACTTGACCTGTTTACAGTTTTAGCTACAATCTCTAAATTATCAACCAATTATAAAAAGTTTAAATTAGAAAGTCACAAAAAGTTTAAAAATTCAACAAAAACATTAATTATAAATGAACGGCATTAATTTAGAACAACCTGATTGTCGTCTTGTGTGTTTTGCCAAAGCATGAAAACATCTATATTTCTTTTTTAATGTTTGATATTTGATTTTTTATGAATGACTTTTCTAATGAAAAAAAATCTGTTTATATATATTTTTTGTGATTTATACTTGATTTTTTAAAATTCTGATAATTTATCTGCATTTGCTATGATAAAGTCTGAAATAGTGTATTCTTGCTTTGATTGCTTGAAATAAACCATTAAAAAATAAAATAAAAAAATAGGTTGAGGATGTTGAACTCACCTGGTAAAGAAACAATTCTAACAACAATGCAAAAGAAAATTTTAAAATATCGTAGATTAAAAAAACAGTTTCTTTGACTAATGTTTTCTATGTTTGAAACATAAATAATAAACCTATAAAAGAGTTATTTGCAGCTTTGAACATAACTCCTATCAGTGGAGCTGACAGGAACAGGCAGAGTCAGGTACAGACACTCTACTGGTGACATTCCCATCAACATGCTGGGCTCAGATTCAGGGAGGCGACCTCTCAATGACATCTTTTCCATTAGCAGGGCCTTGTTCCATAATTGAGCTCTTGGTGGGTAGTTAAATTGGTCTAATCAGGTACGTTGGGACCTAGCAGAAGCAGAGGCTTTCCAGGCTCGAGCTGCCGTAACGACCTTGGTTGAGGCCACAGAGCAGCCGTTGGCTCGCCGCAGTGATCTGAGGGGATGCAGGCGATACTTACTGTGGAAACTCAGGGTTGTAAAGAGTCGGCTGAAGAATGCCGGCAGGAAAGACTGGAAAACACATCAAAGAATGAAACATTTGCATTAAAAGGGTTGGACGAAGAGATATTTTCAGGCTACTAGAATATTAACATCACTGTTCTCTTTTCTGAAATAAACCCTCTTCAGTAAAACTGAATTTTTGTACTTTATTTTGTAAGGTCTTTCAAATTAAAAACTCTGTTTGTCTGTTTGTGAAGACTATTTTAAAAATGTACTTTGTGAATCTGGACAGTTTTCTTTTTATGTCAGTAAAAAAGGAAATTTTATGGAAACTTCCAAACATTTAAAGGAATTTTCTGTCCATTAAATTAGTTATTAAAGCGTGGAGCCAACACTTTGACTCATGTGGGCTCATAGCAACATAAAGTAATTTGCACAAAAGATAATTTCCTGCTACATGTTACCTTGAAGTTATTTCTAAATCTGGACCTCTTAAAGGTCTTAAAGTCTCAGAGTAACAGGGAAAAGGACTTTAAGTTTATGCCACGTACACAAAATGATAAGAAATTTTCATATTTATTCATAAACTGGATGTGTTTGTTTAAAAAAGAACTATAAACTTTGTATTTTCTATCTGCCAATAACCCTTAAAGTTAGGGATCATACGAAGAATAGTTGTAGCCTAAATATTCATCCATAAATAAGTAATTTAAATATCTTTTGGTCAAACATTGAGTTTTTTTTATGTCCAAATTAAACTTTCTTCTTAAGTGAATAAAAAATCAATGACATGAATAAAGAAAAATGTTAAAACTACAGAGTAAATTGGAGTGGATTATGCTGTATCTAATGAGCGATGAAGAAAAAACTGGCTGTGATCTCAGAGGGTTCGCTGATTTAATGATCAAAAATGGAGAGGCTGCAGCTCAGTTACACAATCCAAGACTAAAATTGAGAGTTGTGGAACAAAGTTGTATATGCTGCTTAATAAAAAATTACATACAATTATAATAGAAGTTCATGAACTGTTGAATTTCCTCAACAAACAAATATTTTACTAAAAACTTGTTTGTTTTCATTCATCCACTCACACAAAGTCTCCAATGTTACAAAAGGACTAATACATAAAATGTTTTTATTATTGTTTCTACAGTCACACAATGTTGGGATTATCTGGTGTTTTGACATGAGATGGACATGAAAACGGTCAATCACTGACAGGATGGTCGTCTCTTAACCACCCGAGGAGGCGATCTCCAGAAAGTTGGTTTCAACTGAACCAGTAAACCATCAGTTATTGAGAACCTCCCTGCTGACGGGGGCAGCAGGTGGAAAAGAGCAGAGTGAGGAGTTGGATTCAGCTGAATGCATCAGGAGGAGCCCTTCAAAAGTATTCAATCAAAGCAGGAAAATAGACGCTGATGATGCAGAGGTGGGAGCAGACGGAGCTGTGTAGTCACATGCACCAATACGGGGGTAGACCTCTACAGGTGCTGCAGAATTTTGGGTAGTCCAGGTCCATGGAGGGTCATAGAGAGAAGTGGTTGCATGTGAGGCTCATAGGCCACCTGAAGGGACGTCATGAAAATGGCACAGACCGTTGTGTGTGTGTGATAAATATATCATGAAGTATTTGTGAGGCTATTGGAATTTGGACACACTGAGACTTGTTTAAGACTAACTGTAGTTAGTCATGAACAAGTCATAAACTAGGACTAGCTGTCGTCCCAATTGGCCTTACAGGAGGATACGGGCTGTCTGTGGGTGAGAATGGGAAAACCTGTATGGGGCATTGGGTTTAGATCATAGACAATTCAGTGACCTGTAAGATAAAAATGTTGATTCCCATTTTTTTATTTTTGGCTTGCTGCAGGTAACAGGTTGTTGTGAAAACTTATACAGCACATAAGAGTAAGTATGAGTGAAGTAGAGTCCTCTGCAAAAAAATGACCCAGAGAGTTTGGATGAGTGTGTTTGTTTAACCTTTGTCCTCCTGCATCAACTCCTAACCATTGATTTTCTGCCATGACTTTAATCCAGCAGGTAGACAGGCGCAGTCGACGGGCTGATTTTTAGAGAGGTGGGCAAACTAGATTTGTTCAACGCTCAGGAAGCTGTTGCTGCTTGTTTTTCCTCCAGGGGGGAATTAGGCAGGAGAAGTGGAGATCGAAGTGGAAAGTAGCGAGCCATGATCGAGAATATGACATGAGGAGGTGGATGTTGTTCTTTTTCCCGGCAGACATCGTGTTTCTGGCTGAAGACAGACAGCACGGCGGCGTAATTGTGTGTTACTAACACTTTCGTCCACATGATGGACGCGGAGGAAGGATTGTGTTTGTGTGTGTGTTTGCAGAGGCTGACACGAGCATCAGCATGTACAACCAAGAGTCGAGTACTCACCCATTTGGTTCTTGTTAGGCAGGTAGTAGGCATTAAGCGCCTGTGGGGGGAGAAGCCATCTGAGGAGAACAGAATTAGACAACCATGATTTTAAAGACACGTTTCTTAACCCACACTCTCAAATCCCCAATCAATCTGCTTGGATTGTGAGCAAAATGCAAACATCTAAATCTTTATTCCTCTAAATGTCCGGTTTAGAAATGTTAAGTCTGCCCACCAAGCTGAAGGTCCTCACAAAATACGGATTTTTAGACGAATTATTATGAAGTGATGTCCAAGGCTAGTTTATTGGCTCCAAATCCCCAAACAACTAAATTCAAGATTATTAGCTCCGTGTTGGACTCTTCCTGCAATAACACAGCCAAACAGTAGGTGGCAGTGTGGGATCTTTAACTGTAGCTGTGTCTGATGTTGTACGGATAAAGCTTTACATTTATATTTTTGTTTTTAAATGCTTTTTGTTCTTATATGAGGATATTTGATCGATTCATTGATTTCAAGCCATTTCAGTGATTAAAAAACAAAGAAAAAAGACAACAACAACAAAAAAAAACATAGATAATCAAATTTATTTAAATTTCCTATTTAAGATGTTAAAAGGACACAAAGAGATTGAATGCCCTGCTAAGAAGAGCAGGTTCTCCTCAACAGAAATCTCAACTGTGGAGGTGGTCGTGGAGCGGTGTACGTTGTCCAAGCTCAAGAACATCCAGGAAAACACCAGTCACCA
>NW_023417318.1:16427-17393 GCF_002922805.2 Oryzias melastigma | reverse complement strand
ACTGATGTCTGATCAGGAAGTTTGGAATTTGAATCTCCCGTCACTCAAAGCAAAGCAGCTCTTTCGGAGGCGGAGATTTGTCGTGTCTGCTTTGCCTACGAGTAGGAAAGCGCTCGGTGTGCAGACACACCCATCAGGCCTTCATTTCTCCACTTTACAGAGATCCTGTCTCCCATTCCAGATGTTTGTTTGGCACGTTTATACCTTTACTTCATTCAGTTTATTATGTAAAAAAAAAATTAGTTTCTGACTTATTTTATACTTCTGAAAATGTCGAGCCAAAGAAGAAATAAAAGGGGAATCTATTCAACTCTTTGTGCTTTTTGAATTTCTTTGGAAGGTTTGAAGAGTTCTACATTTGTTTGAAAGAAGTGAAAATTAACAGACATTTCCTCCTTTTATTTGGTCCCATTTGACGTTATATTGCATATTTTGAAATTAAAAAAAGGAACTAATACTTATTTAAAAATGCTCAATATATGTGGCTATTATAGAAAATAATAATTTGTATTTAGGGTTTATCAATCTAAAATATTGATTCTTCTTTCACATATTTGTTAAAATTTTGATACAAATGTAAGTCCTACATATTTACAAAAGTCAAATAATTCAACATTTTTGTTTATGTATATAAGTCATATTTTTTTTTCTATTTTTATTGCATTTCAAACGATGTGTCCTAAACTCAGCCGTCCATCGAGTTGCTCTTTTTTTTGTTCTGCATATCTTAGAATCTTGATCAGAAAAAAAGGACGTGGCAGAAAAAAGTTGTGATAGAATTCTATTGTCTTCAGAGAACAACTCCTTTATGTACAGTGTTTTTCAGTAAAGCCAAACCATGAAGCAAAAAGCAAAACTGTTTAGTTCCAGTTCCAGTTGAAGACTATTATCAGCAGGAAAAACCTGAAATGTCAGATTTTCTGGATGATACTTACGTAAAGAAGTGGCACAGCTTTTTTTTTCTTT
>NW_023417318.1:11818-12991 GCF_002922805.2 Oryzias melastigma | reverse complement strand
GTGAAAACCAGTTCAACAGTCTAAGTGGAGAAATTAGATCAGATGTATGAAAAAAACTGTGAACATTTTGGAGTTTTTATTTCAAAATGGTGTTTTTTGTTCTCATTTTGTGCCATTTTTACCAAAGGGTTGATGTTCCTCAGGGAAGAGCTGCATCCATATGGTGTTGGAATAATCAGAAAAATTACTGCCTGACTTGGAAATCACACATGAATATCAGGAAAAACTAAAAAAATCTTCCAACACTACATGAATACGCACTACATGAACTACGCAGAATAACTTCCTGTGTCTGATGTTGTGGAAAAATCTCTTTCCGGTGAAAATAAAGAAATAAAACCCAACTGTATTTGTAGAGTATTTATTCAACACAATAAAAAGATTCACACTGATAAGACACTCAAAGAGGTCCTGGAGGATCTGATAAAGAATAGAGTTATCTCGTTCTTAGTGCTGCACAAACAATTTTCACTTGGAAGCCGTCGGAATAAATAAAGGTGAATTTATTTGTATGGGGAGACACCTGAACTACACAGAAAATAAAGCTTTATTACGGATAATCTGAATTGTTTGGGACAGATTAAGTAGTTTAATGAGCCATATATGGCCCTTAGGCCGTAGTTTGTCCACCCTGCTTTAAAATATGGAGAGAAAATAGACTCACTCTGATTTGTGCGTGCGTAATTCTTGATTTGTAACTCATATAATATGTTTTGTGCAAAAGTAAAAAAATTACAAGATAAAAAAAAGTACAATTTACACATGCACAAATTAAAATTACAACAGCCTGAAATTAATTACACACAAAAATCGTTTAAAAAAATACGCACCAATCACGGCGCTCTTGTCTGATCCCCCAGCTAAACCTCACGGGGGATCACTTATTATATTTAGCTTATTCTATATTCTATTTTGATTTGTCGGTTATGTAATTGAACCATTTGAAACAAGCTGGATTATTTTTCTTTGAGGTAACTGATGTTAATGTTTGTTCCTTAAAACCTTTTTAGGAATCCAACCTTCATTTTTTAAACTTATAAAATCTATTTCATACATTGGCATCACACTGTAGCCCGCATGTTTTCAGCAACAGGAACAATTTTGGTAAAAAATGTATATAGCTACTAAAATTAAAATAAAATAGTAAATGGTGTATACTTGTATAGCGCTTTC
>NW_023417318.1:10255-11299 GCF_002922805.2 Oryzias melastigma | reverse complement strand
GCTCTGGACCACTTTCAGAGGTTCATATTCCACACTCCTCTTTACTCTGTACACTATCCCAGCCACTTGGTTGTGGCGTTAAATGTATGTTGAGAAGCTTTTAACACCTGTGGTCTGTATCATATTAATATAACCTATTACCGCCTTAATCACATCCTTTACCCAAAGTCCTTAAAGTGTGATTCATGTTCACATATCGATTATTGACACTTGATTTCTTATTCATGATTTTTTCTAAGTGAAATATATATATATAAATATTGAATTAATTATTTCATTAATTATTTTTCTAATAAAAAACAATCTGTTTTTTTTGTCAGGTTTGGTGGTTCTGAGGTCAAGACAATAATTTATTGAAGACTGCAAGAGCATAAGGAGGAACAGGTGAGTCAGTGTAGTGATCTCCTCCAGCCACCAGGAGGTGCAGAACTCTGTGGAGTGGGAACAGGTGAGCAGTGGCCAACAGGAAGATGAATGTAGATTTTACTGTAGCTTACAGTCTTGAAGATCGAGTAGTGGCTGGAAGGAATTGATTGTGATCTCTGCTCAGGATGAGGCAACAGGAAACACAGCAGCGAAGGGAGGAGGAGGGGTTATGTAGTCCTGGCTGTTAGGCTGAGATGTTCTGGCAAGGCTTGAGGGGGTGGAGCAGGGCAGGCATGACAATCTTTAGTGAATCTTGATCATAGATCTGCCAAAGTTGTGATAAAACGTGGGATAATGTTATATCTATCCACATATTCATGTGATTTATTGATACACAAAGATTTTTAATGACCTGTAGCTGTGTTAGTATAGTAAAAATGTCTGATCAGAAGTTATGAACCGTAAAATGATACTTCATGTAAAGGAAATGGAAAGATTGAGCCGATTATATAAGTTCGCTTCCTCCCGCTCTCTTTCAAGCAATCTATAATTTGATGCCTAGTTCTCTTATGTCTGACGTATCTTTGCACAGATCTATTGCTTGGTTGATTGTACTTTACATGTATTCCTGTTGCAGGGCTGCACGGTGGCGCAGTGGTTAGCGCTCTTGCCTCACAG
>NW_023417318.1:0-1454 GCF_002922805.2 Oryzias melastigma | reverse complement strand
AAGATGAGTAGAATTGATGGTGGAATAGAAGCATTTCAGAGTGTGTTAAGAGTACAAGGTCAGCCAAGAAAAGGTGAGAAAACAGAATAGAAAAAAAAAGACCAAACGAAGATTAAGGATTTGGATGACTGGTTGGACATAAGAGAGGGAGAGGCAGATCTAATGACTACATATGCTCTGAGGTAGAGTAACAGATCAAGGATCAAGCACAGATATGGAAATTTGTTGACAGGTTCCAAAAGAATGATGGACAAATCCTCCTCTATCCTCGTTTGCTTGTGGTACAGCTCTGTACCCTCTTCCTTCCCGGGTTTGATTGCACATTGTACATGAAGGGTCTTTGACAGACCAAGAGCCTATCCCAACCACTGTTAGGCAATGGCGTACTGCATCCTGGACTGTTTACCGGTTTATCTGGGGGCAACACAGAGAAAAACGACACACTTGCATTGACACCTAAGGGACAATCCAGTGACTAATCAACCTTTGAAGCACGTGTTTGAACTGTGAAAGGAAGCTGGAATACTTGGGGAAAACCCACATCCAAGAAGAACATGCAAACTCAAAACAGAAGAAGGACCCAGCTGGGTTTTGAACCAGGAGCTACAGGCCACCATTTAAGATAATATTTGACTAACTAAAAACAATTAGTAGAGGCTAGTTTTATATTAAAGAAATAAAAACATAAACTTCTAAACCTGGTCACAAACTTCCCATGAAGTTAAGAATTTTTCCGATCAAGGAAGCGCTGCAATTTTCCAGTTACTAAAGCAAACTTTGACAGTTTGCATAAAAACAAGAACTTCTTTGTTTCCTTCAAGATCTATAACAGAAAAGAAACCAAGACAGGGACTATTTAACTGCATCCCTCTGTAACAACAAAAAACTGTAGGAAATGTTATCAAAGTATTGTTCTTGTACAGGTGTGAGTTAATGCACAAACTCCAGTGCAAACACGTTATCTGATCTTGACTTAACTTTTGTCATATCCAACAATAAAGTGAAGTGGTTTGGCAAGATTCATAGTAAATCTACGTACTTTACCTTTTAGTGTGAACCAGCCAAGGAAACAAAACATTGTAGGTCTGCTGGACGTGTTAGAAAAAGTCAACAAAAAAAAGTTTTCTTAACTTCAGTGGAGGTAAGTGATGTGTGATTCTCTGAGAAAATGTCGTGTTAAGGTCACAAACATGGATGACGTTAAAACAAAGTCGCAGTGACAGTCATATTTTTGTTTGATAGTTACAAACATAATTTTATGTCCCTAATGCTGAGATAAATACATGTAAAGGGAAATACAGTGGAGCAGTATTTGTCAGTCACAGATTCTACTTAGTGGCTGTAGTGTAAAGATTTTTAACATTGTATCATTTCTCTCATGATGATATCAAAGTACTTTGTTCTTGTACAGGTAAGGGATAATACCCGACGAAGTGTGCGTTATGAGAAATTAA
>NW_023417317.1:14923-17327 GCF_002922805.2 Oryzias melastigma | reverse complement strand
AAAAGGAAGTTTAAGATTTACTGTCACTAGAAGAGGTCTTGTTGCTACATAATAAAAGTAACTAGTATTGTTTTTAATTTGTATACAAGTCTCGTGTTTTGTACTCAACCTACAGGGTCACGGGTAGCTTTTGAGTAATCTGATTTCCTAAAAGCACTGGATGGTGGTGGTGGGGTTAGCACTCTTGTCTCATAATGAAAAGGTTCTGGTTTGAACCCTGAGTGGGTCCTTTCTGTGTGAAGTTTCTATGTTCTTCCTGTGTAAGAGTGGGCTTTCTCTGAGCGCTCCAGCTTCCTCCCACATCCCAAAATAAAAAAACATGCTTGGTCAACACATTCTCACTCCCAACTTGTCACATATTGACGTTTGGTTAAGGACCCCTCTGCGTCACAAATCGACGTTTAGGTGAACCCAACTTATAATTTTTTGATGTGCTGGCTTCTCGTAAAACTGAGCATCCACAACCCTCGGGATGGTGTACTAGACGCGGTACAGCATGCGGACTGATTCTCAGGACACAACCGG
The DNA here is from genome assembly GCF_002922805.2 of Oryzias melastigma. NCBI lineage: Eukaryota > Metazoa > Chordata > Actinopteri > Beloniformes > Adrianichthyidae > Oryzias > Oryzias melastigma. Next base: position 16,802 of record NW_023417317.1, on the reverse strand, counting down.
TACTGGTACCCTAACCTGGCACACATGCTGTGCAAGACCCGACCTGGTACCAGATGCAATACCCGATGTAAACCGGGCCCGGACCTGGTACCAAACGCGAACCAGTACTGGACGGGTTTCGGTTTGCGGCCTGGAGGTTGGGACGTGTTATTGTAATAGGAACACCCCGCGAGATGGGGACACCCAAAATCTAAATTTTTGGCACAGAGGGGTCCTTAACCAAACATCAATATGCTACGAATTGGAAGTGAGAATGTGTTGGGTTGGTTCTCAGATGTGAATGAGTGTTGTGTGTTGCTCTTGACAGAGTAGTGCCCTGTCAAGGGCAAAAGCAGAGAGGGTAATCGGGAGAGTCGGGAGGATTCCCGGTGGGCCTCTTCATTCGACATCAAGAAAAAATAATCACGGTTGAACAAAAATTATTATTTTTTTTTTTAGCAGTGTTCGCTCTGAATTGACTTGTCCCTTTACTGTGACAAAATAAAAAATAAGGTAGCAAAAACTAATTCACTTCTTAGGTGGTGACGTATGCTGTAGATTCTGGAATTATAGTGATCTTTTCTCAAATGTTAAAGTTCAATTAAGAATTTCATACATGTTTTCATACAGGGAATTATTTCTGTTCAACCACAAGTTTTTATTATAGATAACTGTTTGTTTATTATTTTTTTTCCCGAACTGTAATAAAACATTTATATTGCATTCTAAATTCTTGCCTAATTTGACGAATAATGGGTCGGTCTTGACCATTAAACTCTGGGGCTGAGCAGTTGTCCCACTCCGCCCCTGGTTCAGGGTATACCCTGCTGTTGGAAATATTAATTAACAAAATTATGTTTATGTGTGGGTCTTGAAGCCAGCGTGGCCACACCTTGCTCAAAATGTTCCACTCAGATCTCATGGAGGGTTTTTAGAATGTCTTATCTGATGTCTGGTGATACAACTTGTTGTTACTCCTTCCCCTGGGGCTGTCTTCCAGTCTTCGGAAAACTTTCAGAGATGTCACTCCTTCCCCTGGGGCTGTCTTTCAGGCTTTGGAAAAGTTTCAGTTATGACCTCTGACACAGGACCCCTGGAGGATAAGACCATGCCTGTATTTCGAGTTCCTGTACTGTCTATAAAAAGTGCTTGTCTCCATGTGTGGGGCAGAGCTCCTACGAGGTAACTCTGAGAAGTTGTCTGGTCGGATCTCTCTCTTTTTGCAAAAAGATAATAAAAGTAACTGTGTTCAATAAGGCCTGGTTCTTGGATTTTTTAAGAACATTTATAGAAATCTTTTTAGGGAAGAAGTCATTCCTAACACCTGCCCTCTCCAACAGCAGCTGAGATAAGCTCCAGCAACCTTGTCACCCAGATAAGAGTTCAGAAGATGGCCAGACAGATGATTTCTCAAAGTTCACATACACCAGAGTCAACGTTCTTGGATGAAACTTAGATAATGAGAAAGTAGAAACCAGGCTAATGTTGTTTCTTCAAGAATTAGATTTTGCCCAGAAACCAGGTCATAGTCCAAGTGACAGCTAAAGAAGAGGGGATGGTCAGGGTCTATTCAAGGTCACAGGATCAAAAGAAAATTTATTTTGTGTTTTATTGACACATTTGTGTTAAACTTAACAAAAGATAACATTAGCTTAAACTTGTGTTTTGTTATTTTTTTTTTTATTTCACAGACCAAACAGAAAATGTGAATAACAACCAGAGCCCAGGAGATGTGGTCAAAACCATCAAATCCAACAAAGGTAATCAAAGTTTTATTTCTTCTTTTCATTTTCTTTTAAACTCTTTCAAACATTTTCTTTACATCCTTTGTTAACAGTTACAGTGGTGCTTTTTCTGTCTTTTTAGACCTCTGGTGTCCATCTCCTGATCAGCATTCTGA
>NW_023417317.1:5074-13641 GCF_002922805.2 Oryzias melastigma | reverse complement strand
TTTATCCCTTCCAGATAAAATGTACAAAATAAATGAAAAATGATTAGTTATTAATTACTCAGTTTTTAACTCTATACATTTTAAGCTTTTTTTCCTCTGCAACCACAATCCAAAATACAAGATAAAGTGTGCAAAACCAATAAATAAAGACTTTTATTCATTAAGAAAGACAAAAGGATTAAATCTGGTTTCTTTTCAGTGATGATCTGTTCTGTGTTAGAGAAGATTCTGCACAGGTTGGTAGTGGAGTTCTATATATTATTTCCTGCAGATTCTCTTCCTTCATACTATCAATAAAAGTCAAAACGTTCCAGTTTTTCCTTCTTTACTAACGATCTCATATTCTTTGCATTTTGTGTTGATGTTTTCTCTCTGTCTCTGTCCCTTCTTTGCTCTTGCGCTGCTGCACGTGTAAGCCCCCCTTATGGGGCCAGATCAGTCTCATAATTCAGAAATGCACAGAGTTTGTTTCACAAACCCACACACTCCAATTCACAAATGTAATTGTATGCAAACACGCAATAAAAATCTGGAAATGGACACTACAGGTTTCACAAACACACACTCTGTGTTTCACACACTCACACTTAATGTTTCACAAATGAAAAATGAGTATTTCATAAATGTGCATGCTGTTACTCACAAATGTGAACGCTGTTTTTCCACAAAAACACAACAAACGTTTTAGAAACTCATAAAAAGTGTTCCAGAAATCCACAATAAATGTTTCAGAAACCTAACTTTTAGCTACACTTGTAATATAAACCCTTAGATCATGTGAACTACAGAATGTGCATGTAAAACCCCCTCTCATTTGTGAATCTCTCCACATTTGTGAGAGAAATCCCAGGATGTGGATGTGTTATGCCCTTTTCTTTTGTGAATCTCTCCACATTTGTAAGAGATTTTGCTGCGGTGAATTTTGTGACTCTTGTAACGTAGCATGTTAGCCGATGTCATCATTGGCTACCGAATCTGTCAAAGTAATCAGCAAACCAGGCGTGTTCGCTTTCAGCCTATCGTATGGCCCGTTAGATTTTCTCCGTCATTTCAAATCGACAGTGGGATGGTTCAGCGGTTCAGAAACATGGCGGAACGGACACCCGACTGGGACCAGTCTCAGCCTGTGAGTAGCATGTTTATTTGATCATTCCTTCGTGTACACGTTTCCATGTTAAAGAATAAAGAGTTGGAGGGTTCTGCTTACCAAACTGATGCGTGAATATGTCGTTTGATCACATCCACCGCTAGCTAGCTTAACTCAAATACTCTGCGGTCATGTTTTTAAAATGGTAGAAAGCACCGGGATTTATGTATTTATTGGTGGGATTGTTACGTTTTATACTAGGCACACTAGCTCTTACCACATCACGAGTAACGGCAGGGGCCTCGAGACTAACCGGTTCTCGAAGCAACTTGGCTACCTGTGAGTGACCGGTTAGCGGAGCGCGGTTAACGTAACTGGGCTGGCTAGGGGCCACAGGCAGCCTCTAGGTTTTTAGCATGATTCACGCAGAACCGCGGGATAAACCTGCCAGATTTATACTAGCTATAGAATTGGATAGAAATTATAGGATGTTTAGATTTGGAGACCGTTTTTCCAACTCACTTGTGCTATGCTAACGAGCTGTTGCATGTTTGCATGTGCATAAAGTTTTAATTTGGAGACGGGGGTGTTTACGCGCTATGCCAACAAGCTATCCCGTTTTTTACCCAGATGTAAATACATGACTGACCGATTTAAAGTTAGACTCTGTTCACAATTCAAACTTTTAATCGTGGCAGACAAGTGCAACATCATTGGGGGGGGCAACATTTTTTGTGGTAATAGTTAAAGAAATTCATCTTTAAATTCCGGCTGATGAGCTCTGACACGGTACAGAATAAGCACTGCTATTTTCATGTAGGATCACAAAACTCACAGTTCGGACAGTGTCACGATTTTAGGGTCACCTCGCGGATCAGTAAAAAGTAAAAAACCAAAAAACGACAAACAACAATGTGAAAGCAGATGATGTTTTCAAAACAAAATATATAATTATTGTTACCTTGACATTAAAAATCGAAATAATTGCAAATATATATTGGTTATTGATTTACTGGAATTATTATTTTTCTTCTGTTTTTTCATTTTGAGTTATCTTATTCTGAGTGTATTTATATCTGCAAATAACTTTTGGAATACTTTATACATGTTTAATTAAACATATAATTTAAAGTTTTAAAAAAGAATTGCAGGCTTTCATTTAGTTTTATATAGTTGATTCAGATTGCTTCATTTGATTTAAGTCTTGTTTTAATGCCAGAAACAAATGAAGGAGAAAAGATGAATGATTCATTAAAAGAATATTAAACTATTTTGTTTATTTTTAATTAGCATATAGCTTAAACACTTTAATTTTTAAAGTTAATGATGGTTAACTGACACTATCATTGTAACTTTACAATGATGTTGTTCTAAATAAAGAGGTATAAATGATAAATAAATGCTTTGCTATTCATCCAGTTTAGACATTCATACCAAACCTTAGATTAAACGCTTGACATTTTCAGATTTTAAGGGCTTAGACAAATTTTCTTAAAAAAAAAGCATGTTTTTAGAACAATAAAAGCTTTTAATTTTTTACCCTGTATCTTAATAGAAAAGTGTTCAAATTATGCTTTTAGAAAACAACCAAGGTCACATTTTAGAGCTGCATATTTTAAATGAGGTATACTATACATGAGTAAAAGTGGAATGAGATGTAAATTTTGATTGTGTAATTGATTTAATCGTCAAGATTCTGGGTATAGGAACTCTTTTTTTTTTAATTGCTATTTGAAATGTATAAGATCAGCAGTCTCCAGTCTGCGAACGTGGAGACCGACTTTCAGGAAGGCCTACAAGCAAAGCTTGCCAGACTTCTATGACCTCACTGAACCACCCCCCGAAACTTTGTGGCAACACCTGAAAACCGTCTTCACCTCTACATCTGCAGAGGTACTTGGCTTCTCCACAAAGAAAAACAAAAACTGGTTCGACGAGAACAACGAAGAGATACAGGAACTGCTTTGTAGAAAGAGAGCTGCTCACCAAGCGCATCTAGCTCAGCCTTCCTGTTCTGTGAAAAAGTCAGCCTATCGTCAGACTTGTAGCAACCTACAGCGCAAACCCCGGGACATCCAGAACGAATGGTGGACCAGCCCAGCCCAGAAGACACAGCTTTGTGCAGACACTGGGGACTATAGGGGCTTCTATGAAGCACTCAAGGCAGTGTACGGCCCTAGTCACCAGACCCTGAGTCCCTTGCGCAGTACTGATGGCCAGGCGCTCCTCTCGGACAAAGTCTCCATCCTAAACCGCTGGTCAGAACACTTCCAGGCCCTCTTCAGTGCTGACCGCAAAGCAAAAGTTTCACGATGATCAATATCGGCAACATCCTCTATGGTCAGAGCTGCTACTGCAGCTTCAATGTCCCCATCAGTCAGCAGAGGGACGATAGCCACATCCACAGGCTGTCTCTCCAAGGTGCTGGACAGTCGATGATACAGCCTTTGGAGGATTATGAGACTGATCTGGCCCCATAAGGGGGGCTTACACGTGCAGCAGCGCAAGAGCAAAGAAGGGACAGAGACAGAGAGACAACATCAACACAAAACGCAAAGAATATGAGATCGTTAGTAAAGAAGGAAAAACTGGAACGTTTTGACTTTTATTGATAGTATGAAGGAAGAGAATCTGCAGGAAATAATATATAGAACTCCACTACCAACCTGTGCAGAATCTTCTCTAACACAGAACAGATCATCACTGAAAAGAAACCAGATTTAATCCTTTTGTCTTTCTTAATGAATAAAAGTCTTTATTTATTGGTTTTGCACACTTTATCTTGTATTTTGGATTGTGGTTGCAGAGGAAAAAAAGCTTAAAATGTATAGAGTTAAAAACTGAGTAATTAATAACTAATCATTTTTCATTTATTTTGTACATTTTATCTGGAAGGGATAAATAACAGCATATCAATAATATACACATTATGTAAATAAAAACATGCTTACATTAGTTATGGATTTTGTGCATAATCCTACATAGTGTTGATAATAAAATAAATAAAGCAAAAAATAACCTAAAAATCCATTTGGTAGCAGAAAGAGCCGCTGTTTACAGTGAACCAAAGAACTGAATCTGTGAGAAAAGACAGAATTAATCACACTAAAAAAAAAGTAAACCTTTGCTGTCATCAGTTTAATGGGTTTTTCCTCATTATATTAATCTGAAAATATTAATTTACTCTTTTAAACAAAATCTTTTTAAGTTATGCTATGTATCTGTCACAATGTTTGCTTTATCATAACGTAAATGATAGCAGGTCACCAAAGTGGATTTTTTTTTACATTTCATGAAACCAACATTATTAGGTTGAATTGGATGTGCGGATCCGCACAATGAAAAATTAATTCTGGCCGCCATTTTCTGAACGGCTGTTTCAGAGCTGGACTGCTACTCAGAGCGACAAGTTGCCGAGGTAAGTAAAAAATATACAATAAAGCAATATTTTTTGCTTCAATTTAGTATTTTTATCCTTGTACATTCACACGATAATTTCCTTTGCTGCCTGGGCTTTCTCAGATGACGTTTGTGTGTTCCCAACCGCCACTCTCAACTCCCAGTTGATTCATAGAAAGTTTGGGAAAGAGGAGCAAGCGACAGGAGCATCTTGTAAAGGTACTTTCTCATTCTTTCTTTCTGTATTTCTTTCTTTTCTTTTTTTTAACTCTTAGAATAAAATTATTATTTAAAATATAATTTACATTTTCCTAAGCTTACACAGTTTAAGTTTTCACCCAGCGTAGCTAGCACTCTTTCTGCCGCAAATTTAGATTTTAGCTGTAGGAAAGTCTCTTATATTTATTAGGTATTTTATTTTGAAAGACACTTATTGACGTAATTTGCTTTGAGTAAGTTTCTGTTTTGAGACTGCACCCCCACTTATGTTGCTGCCGCCGTGTGCGTTAATAAGCCAAAACCACACACGCACATGTATCCATTCAACTCTTGGAATTAAAAAGTTCGCTGGAAACTGGGATCTCCGTGCCCTTCTCTCTGACCGGAGCTCTGTCGAAGGGGGCTATAAGACCGGCATTCCCCTCTAGAGTGTTCCTACTCTGTCACATTAGCTGTTAGCCAAAATTAACATAACAAACATAAATTACGCTGTCATGTATGCATAGATTGTTATTTACTCATTTAATATGGTTCGGAATCACTTCATTGAGGGATATTACGAGCTCCTTGGCCGAAAATAAAAAAAAAGTGTAAATATGTGCTCTGGGCTGGAAATGGGGGAGAACAAGTTTTAGATGGGGAATACATTGATCTAATTCCGTATTGACACTGGTCTGTGTGCAGTAGTCTTCGTCGCATTTTTGGGGGAGTCTTTCAAACCGCTGCCGGTTGTTTATTGTCTTCGATTCCCTCCCTTCCCTGGGCTACCAAATGAGTTGTTTGTCCGGTCACTTCCGCTAGTACTTCTTCCCGCTCTCTTTGCTAATAAATCAAAAACCTCGGCAATCACGCCTGATGCCCTCACCGTCCTCACCAAGTTATTGTAAAATGCATGTTTGGTTTCATAAATAGTATGTTTTGCATCGTACATTGCGAAAATGAGCGCCGATGTTATCCGCGGTTTTTTAGTTTTGTTTTGAAAGTACAAAGGAAGTTTTATTTAGAAAAACGGATCTGGCTTTATACCGGGGAATTGACTGTGCCAACGCGCTGAAATTGAAGTCATGCATAAAACTTTGCAGAGGGACGGATGTTAGGCACAGATGTGACATGGGTGATATTTACATTCGGATTGATTGTTGAGCGTTCTATCTTTTGTGTCGATGCAAAGCAACGCAGGTGGAACTAAGGACTAAGTTAACCTGCTATCCCTAACAAGCACAAAGACTGTTTATTGTAAGCGAGTTCCAAACATTGTTTACATGTGACGTCAGTCATAGTTAAAAATCAAGCTGAGAACACGAATGTATCCTCTGATACCACATGCTTGAGTTTTTTTCTTTTATATCTCTGTTTTTGATCCAACAAAATTCTCAGTGGAAAGTTGTTTTTTATGTCTGTTTCATCATAAAATTACTAATTGAATAACAGTATTAAAATTATAACTTATCTATTTGTGAACACACTTAGAGAATATCCGGCTCACTGCTGTTTATTAGAAAAATGTTTTGATGTTTGTGTTTATAGTTTTAACGTGTCCCTGTTTGGGGTCTATCAGCATGACTGCTGAAAACATGGGAAGTGGTTTTATTTCCTGTTAGACGTTTGTTTTTCAAAACTGAAAATAGGAAGGACCTTGAAAGTAAAACAAGTGTCACTTTTGTGTTGGAATATTGTTTTGTGTGCAATTTTCAGAAATGTCTTGAAAGGAAAAAGAAACTTTTGCAGATTTTGTATTGCATTCACCCTTTAAAATTTTAGTCCATCCCAGTAGACTGTGGGCCCCATATGGTTTACCTTTGGGCTGAATTGTTGGCCCCAGGTGGGTCTGTCAGCCGGTTCCCTGGTGGCCCCATCTGTGTTTGCCCACACTGCCTCAGGTGGAGACTCAGTAGTTTGGCCGCTGTGCAACAGAACTCGGTACACTGTCCACCGGGCGACTGGTCAGCGTAGAGAGCCCGGCTACTGATGGGTGAAGGTAGGATACACCTGGACAGGTCTCCAGTCTGTTGAAGGGCAGAGAATAACAAATTCAACTTCAGACTTCATTCACTATTGAAAAACTTGAAGTTAAGATTAAATAGAATTTTAAAAAAAGTTTAAGTGGCTAACAGACACATATTAACATTGAAAATTGAAATGTTGTTGACATTATTTTTCAGCTAATGTAGTTGAAAATTATTACTGAGAACTGTCACACCTTTGAGGAAAAACAGCTGCAACATCACATTTTTTGTGCATCAATTAACACAGAAAATACACGCGAGATCATGGAGGGACTGTATATCTAGAAAGACGACAGAGTTTATTTTTTTAAATTTTTGAGTGTTGGTTTGCTTGTGACTTTTTTTCAAGGAAAAAGTTAATCTCAGCTCAAAAAAGGTTGAAAAGCACAGATATAGGCTATGCCAGCCAGTTACCATTGTCCAATGTACATAAAGAGTGTTGTCAGCTTAGAAAGGGCAGTAAACAGTGAAATAAGGGGTTTAGCAGGTACAGTAAAACGACCATAAAATGTCTGATTTTGTTCTGATTTTAAAAGGGAAAAAAAAATGATCATCATCAACACAAGACACAGCCTGTGGTATTAATCTTTTTGTACAAGGAGCAACAGAAGAACAACATTTACAATTTTTCTATAAATAAATACGTCCTTATGTAGGAAAAACAGCTGCAACTTCCAGCTGTTTGTGCCTCAATTATTACAGAAAATGTACGTACAGAGATAAAAACACCTTACTTACACACAAATGCACACATAGACACAATGCACAGCACACTCACATACAACACAAATGCAAATATACACAGGCTCCCATGAAGTACACACGCAACACCCACATGCAACACACATACACACGACAAATAAACTATGGAGCAGCAGTCACCAACCTTTTTGAAGCTGAGAGATACTTCATAGTACTGAGTCATATGAAGGGCTACCAGTTTGAAATGACAAATTTGCTTAGTTTGCCTTTAGTTATATGTTATTAATAATGAATAATGATCCTCCTCTATGTAAAGACACTGATTTCTCACCATAATTATCAATAATGACAACAAGCATATTAATTTTATGTTTTAACTGTGTCTGAAAAGGATACCTTACAATTTGTGATATTTGACATTTAAAATATCCAAATTAATTGTTTTCAGCTGAATTTTTTTAATTTTTACTTTACCCAGCACTGTTGCCACTTTTTAAAATATAATTTGTTCATCATCTGTTTTTAATATTTTTGTTATTATTGTTGTAATTATTGCTGTTTGCACTGAGGGATGAGAGGAAAGGAATTTCATCTATGCTGTTTATCTTGGATTTTCAGCATATTTGACAATAAAGCTCACTTGACTTGACTTGACCTTCTGATCTAACAACCTGTGATTAAATCAAATGTTTCTTGTCACCTCTTCACGTTGAAAAAACAGGTCTCACTGCGCATAACGCTGGGCTGGTCTCCTCTTAAAAACACCGAAGGATGTTGTTTCAGTTCAAAAATAAAAGCATAGTAAACTGCCCTGCTAAAGGCTCTCTTGTTCAAAAGCAGTGCCAACAGAAAGATTGTCCCACCCAGTTTGGACAGCACAGCTGATTTAAAGTGTTTTAATGAGCTTTTCGTGACAATTAAGAGTTTGCAAACAGTCTGGCTTGTTAACTATGTTATGTTTCATAACTTATTAGATGTATTTGTAACAAATTGAATATAGTCAACCTAGAAATAAAAGAAGACACTAGCTCAAAGAAGTTGAGGTCAGTGGGTTAAGACTACCATAGATATTCCAGAATGAATGGGAAACGGTTGCTAGAGCATTTTAGCTAATAAACAGCAGTGAGCCGGATATTCTCTAAGTGTGTTCACAA
>NW_023417317.1:0-1695 GCF_002922805.2 Oryzias melastigma | reverse complement strand
CCAAAGAGGAGGTTTATGGATGCAGTGAATGAAGACATGAAGGTACACTGTAAAAAGTATTTCTTTGATATTACTTAAAAAAAACAAGGCAACATTTTCCAAGCATTTTTTTGTAGTTTAGTGAACAAAGGGAAACTATGAGTTGGTGAAACGTGATATTATTGAGTTTTTCACAACCAATTATTTCAAGTTAAATCAACTAAATTCTTGAGAAAAAAATACTTAAAAAAATACTAAACTTTACTAGGTAGTACCTAATAAAAATATGTTGTGTGTACTTAATTAATAATTATTTTAAATACTCAAATGTTTTCATTTGACTTAAGTCTTAAAATGTAAGTTTTAAAAAATATTTTTTTTGTTAGGACTTAGTGGAATTTAAGAAATACAAAGATGTCTTTTATTTTGAAAAGATTTATTCAGTTTCCAAACATACAGCTTTAAAAGTTCTCCCTAAATTCCAATTAGAAGTATGACTTAACAACCAATTTAACATAATTCAGTCAAATTGTGAACATTTAAAACAAGAATACAAAAAAAGAGGGTTAAAATTTTGAGAGAACTATTGCCTTTAAAAAACTTCACAGGTTTTCTTTCAGGTCTTGGTGAATCCCAAATTTACGGAAGAGGATTAGGGCCACGGAAGGAAAAAAAAAAGGCCATGGAAAATTATGACTTTAATCTCAGAATTCTGACGTTTTTCTCAGAATTCAGATGAGGCTGCTGTGTTCATTCATTCATTGTCCTGACCGCTTCATCCCTTCTGGGTCGCGGGGTGCCGGAGCCCATCCCGGCTACTGATGGGCGAAGGCGGGGTTCACCAAGGACAGGTCGCCAGTCTGTCTCAGGGCCTCAATCACACACATTCACACCTATGTGCAATTTAGAGTCACCAATGAACCTATGAAGCATGTTTTTGGATGGTGGGAGGAAGCCGGAGTCCCCGGTGAAAACCCACGCATGCACGGGGAGAACATGCAAACTCCACACAGAAAGGTCCCAGCCGGGATTCGAACCGGGGCCTTCTCGCTGTGAGGCAAGAGCGCTAACCACTGCGCCACCGTGCAGCCCGCTACTGTGTTCATAAACGAGCAAAAGGTGAGTAAAAAAGATATTTCTTTTATTTGATTTATTTAAAAAAAAAGGGGGCTAAAGACAATGCTAGCATTTTGTAAATGCTATATCAGACGTAACACGCGTTTTAATAATGTCCGTATGCTGTTAAAATATCAGGGTAGACATGTGTGACCGACAAACAGTCTGAGTTTTACGTTGTGCATAGAAAATGTGTAGAAATGCAGTTTTGTTTGCACTCAGCCCGTTTACGTCCATCTTCTCATTTCTGGAGATTTAAAGACGTCTTACATGCTTCTGAAAAAACGTCTGGGTTTGGTATCCAAAAGATTGTCATGTTTTTTATTTATTTTTTCTTAACTAAGTGTGACTGTGTAAACAGCCACCAATCTTTATTTAGATTTACAACAATATTAAGCTCAGGCTTCCTGTCACGTCACACGATATCATAAATGTTTGTCAGCATGCAAACAGGTGACATGCATCAATGCCGAAGGTTTGCACACAGTAACATGAAAGCTCAATGTTGAGTCAAGTTCTCATTTATCCAGGTGACATCCCAAAATTGTCCCAAAAAAGTCCCTCGAGAGAGGCTGGACTCTCTACCACTCTGGAGTTGCC
>NW_023417316.1:16186-17507 GCF_002922805.2 Oryzias melastigma | reverse complement strand
CACCTGTCTCTCTGGTTCCTGTGGTTCCACCTGTCTCTGTGGTTTGTGTGGCTCCACCTGTCACAGTGGTTCCATGTGTCCCTGTGGTTCCAGCTGTCCCTGGGGTTCCATCTGTCTCTTTGGTTCCACCTGTCTCTGGGGTTTCCTTGGTTCCCATTGTCCCCGTGTCTCCACCTGTCTGTGTGGTTCCTGTGGTTTCACCTCTCTCTTTGGTTTCTGTGGTTTCACCTGTCCCTGTGGTTCAGCCTGTGGCTGTGGTTCCTGTGGTTTCAAATGACTGTGGTTCCTGTGGTCCCACCTGTCTCTGTGGTTTCTGTGGTTCCACCTGTCCCTGTGGTTCCACCCGTCGCTGTCGTTTCTGTGGCTCAACTTGTCACAGCAGTTCCTCCTGTCTCTGTGGTTTCTGTGGCTCCATCTGTCAAAGTGGTTTCACGTGTCCCTGTGGCTCCAGCTGTCCCTGGGGCTCCATCTGTCTCTGGGGTTTCTGTGGTTCCACCTGTCCCTGTGTCTCCTCCTGTCTCTTTGGTTTCTGTGGTTCCACCTGTCCCTGTGGTTCAACCTGTCGCTGTGGTTACTGTGGTTCCAAATGACTGTGGTTTCTGTGATCCCACCTGTCTGTTTGTTACCTGTGGTTCCACCCTTTTCTGGGGTTTCATCTGTCTCTGTGGTTCCACCTTTCCCAGTGGTTTCACATGTTGCTGTGGTTCCTGTGCTTCTATATGTTGCTGTGGTTCCTGTGGTTCCACCTGTCTCTGGTGTTCCATCTGTCTCTGTGGTTCCACCTGTCTTTGTGGTTTTTGTGGTTCCACCTGTATCTGTGGTTTCTGTGGTTCCACCTATCCCTGTGATTCCACCTGTCTCTGTGGTTCCTGTGGTTCCACCTGTCTCTCTGGTTCCTGTGGTTCCACATGTCTCTGTAGTTTCTGTGGCTCCACCTGTCACAGTGGTTCCACGTGTCCCTGTAGTTCCAGCTATCCCGAGGGTTCCATCTATCTCTGTGGTTCCACCTGTCTCCGTGTCTTCACCTGTCTCTGTAGTTCCTGTGGTTCCACCTGTTTCTTTTGTTTCTGTGGTTCCTTCCACCTGTCCCTGTGGTTCAACCTGTTACTGTGGTTCCTGTGGTTCAACCTGTTTCTGTTGTTCATGTCGTTTAACCTGTCTCTATGGTTTCTGTGGTCCCACCTGCATCTGTGGTTTCTGTGTTCCCACCTGTCCCTGTGGCTCTACTCCTCACAGGGGTTTCACCTGTCCCTGGGGTTCCATCTGTCTCTGTGGTTCCACCTGTCACTGTTGTTCCTGTGGTCCCACCTGTCTCTTTGGT
>NW_023417316.1:7971-13577 GCF_002922805.2 Oryzias melastigma | reverse complement strand
CGGAGGTAGAAGCTAGGGATGTCCCGATCCGATCACGTGATCGGAAATCGGGCCCGATCGCGTGTTTGTGGACTCGATCGGAAATCGGACTCCTTTGTCCGATCAGGATCGGATATTTCATTAATTCTCTTTATATTCAGAGCTTTATATTTCATCTTATCATTCCGGATAATCTTCTGGGAAGATTCAGCTCATTGACTTCCGGGGACGATCAAAGCGAGCGACCCGAGTAGCGACCAGGAGCAGTTTTTATTGTTTGATTGTTTTAATGCAAATTTGTTTGTGTAATTGATGTGTCACCATCCCAGTATAATGTGGGTCCTCAAGCTGGAATATGTGCTGCTTTTGTGCGGACTGTTTCTCATGTACTGTTCAAGTTATGAGACAAATCAACCAAGTGCGCTCTGGATAGGAGCCCTCCCGAGGATTACGTTTACCCGGGAGTCTTTACTGCAGCTCCAATTCCACCCAAAATGAATTGCGCCACCGCCGGACATCCCACCAGAACTCTACCGCATGGCTGCAAGGCCAAGGCGCCGCAAAAGTGGGAAACGTGGTGGTATACACCGGAGAATGAAACGCATGAGTTTACGGGACAGTCGCAGGCTGCCTGCTCTCCCTTCCATCCTGCTTGGGAATGCGCAGTCTCTCCGTAACAAGCTGGATGAGCTGGAAGCTTGGATCACCGTCAGGCGAGAAGTTGAGAACGCTTGCCTACTTGTCCTTATGGAGACTTGGCTCAACGACTCTGATAGAGATGAGGATTTACTGCTGAAAGGCTTCGGGACGCCGATCAGACTGGATCGGACCAGTAAGTGACCAACAAGACGCGAGGAGGTGGAGTATGCTGCTACGTCAATAAAAGGTACTGCAACACCGTTGTGGTGCGCGGAAGGATTTGTACTCCGAATATTGAACTGTTATCCATCTCTCTTCGGCCCTTTTACTTGCCGCGTGAGTTCGAACAGCTGTTTTTTACTATTGTTCACGTGCATCCTCGGGCTGACGCTGCAGCCGCCGCACAGCTGATTGGTGACGTCACGCACCGTCTTGAGAGTATTTGTCCTGAGGCCCCAAAATTTATCTTGGGAGATTTGAATCATTGTCATCTTACTGACACCCTTAAGATATATGAACAGTATGTCACTTGCACCACAACTCAGAGGAATACAACTCTAGACTTGTGCTACGGCTAGGGGTGTTGCGGATCACGGATTATCCGTGGTCCGTACGGATNCCGCACAGCTGATTGGTGACGTCACGCACCGTCTTGACAGTATTTGTTCTGAGGCCCCGAAATTTATCTTGGGAGATCTGAATCATTGTCGACTTACTGACACACTTAAGACATATGAACAGTATGTCACTTGCACCACGACTCAGAGGAATACAACTCTAGACTTGTGCTACGGCACAGTGAGTGGTGCGTACAAGTCTCTGCAGCTTCCTCCGCAGGGATCCTCCTACCATAACTGTATATATCTGATGCCACGCTATATCCCTGTCTTCAGGTGTCTTCCTCGGGAGGAAAAAACTGTGAAATGTTGGTCAGAGGATAACATTTCCACTCTTCAAGCCTCACTCGAATGTACGGACTGGGACTGTTTCTTTGAGTCATGTGATGATGTCGATGTCCTCTGTGAAACTATTTCTTCTTACATCACTTTCTGTGTGGATTCTGTTGTCCCATCTAGGAAAGTTGTTATTTATCCAAATAACAAACCATGGCTAACAAAAGAGCTGAAATCAACCATAAATAAAAAGAAGGTGGTCTACTGTACAGGGGATCCATTGGAGAAAAAGGCTGTCTCTAAGGAGGTAAAAAATGAGATTAGGAAGGCCAGACTAAAATATAAGGACAAAGTTGAAGCCCTGTACAGTAGTGGGGACATCAGAGCTGCTTGGAGGGGAATAAAGAATATGGCCTCCTCCCATGTAAAAGAGGACAGGAAGCCAGTATGTGTTAGGGCTGGGAATCACTGGGTACCTCGCGATACGATACGATACGCGATACATGGCTCACGATATCGATAATATCGCGATACTGCGAAAATTGGTAAAAATCCTCTCCAATAACTACCATTATATAGAACATGTTTTGGGGGGAAATATATCCCCATTTATCTTTTTTACCTTAAACACAATCATACTAAACAACTTTTCTTATTTTGTGCAACAAATTATAGACACTTTTGTGCAACATTGTTGAAATCAGTAATACTATGTCTTTGACAAACATTGACAACAACTGAATTGGAATTATCTGTCAGATTCAATGTTAACAATAGTAAACATGATCAGCAGTGACACTACTTAGTGCAGAATTGTTGTAAACAGAACAAATATTAAATAAGTCAAGTAGTGACAGCTATCTACCTCCAAAAGAACGTCACACCAAAGGATGATGAATATAATGTTTTACAGCCTCTCTCAAAATTGACCTAATTTTTTGTGCACTTTTCTCTCACTTGAAAAGGGCTGAGCATCCAAAAATAAAGGCTGATTTACTCAGACTGTTACTTGAGATTATTTTTCCAATTTTTATCATTTTTCCATTTGGTCAGTCAGCAGTCAATAGGTAAAATCCTTAAAACACACATAATAATGGCAATAAATATAATTTTAAGTGCTTCAATTAATTAGCATTCTCCCTAATTTTACAGTGAATTCATGTACTTTAGTTTAATTACATTTAAATTTAAGTTCATACATCAAATCCTGCTTTTTTATTTAAGAATTACTTTAAAATTAACATTAGCAACAAGTAATTACATTGTTTGAAAACGTCACATTATAAATTTATCAAAGTTACACCGTACACCAGCAGGTTAAACATTGAAGTGCATGAAAGCGAAAATTCCGACGCTCCTTGAAGCGTACACAGACAACTGCGTAGCACGCGCTCAGTTCCCACAGCAAACAGGAAGTAAGTGATCGCTGTCATTCTAGCACTCAGACAAAGTCACTTCTTACCGGCTGGATCTCCTACAGATGGATGATAAATGCTGACAGGTAGGCATGCTTCACACACGCGCTACAGAGCCTGTATCTCACCGGAGCTTCTCCCGAATGAGCGCGTGCATCGCTATTAAAAGTCCGACGCAGCGTGCGCCCATAGTTCCGGCGCGCGACTCAGACGCTCAGCGCTATAGCCTCTTTAAATGAAAATATAATATCGATACTTGGTGAGAACCCATCGAGAATCGATCGCAGGACTAAATATCGCGATATATCGCAATATCGATATTTTGGCACACCCCTAGTATGTGTAAACGGTGTACCAGACTCTGAATTACCGAGCACATTCAATGCCTTCTTTTCTCGTTTTGAAAGAACTGATGTCTTCGAAAATCTGTCCCAATGTAAGAATTCTCTCAAGCCAGATAATGAAATAGTAATTTCACCAAACCAGGTCGCTGCCTTATTTAAAAAGGTAAAGACTGGTAAGGCAAAGGGCCCTGATGGCATCTGTGGCCGTACCTTACACCACTGTGCCACCCAGCTCAGTGTTGTTTTTAGTAAACTGTTTCAACTGTGTGTTGACATCGGGCAAATTCCTGTCTTATGGAAGACATCAACTGTCATACCTCTTCCAAAATCGAGGAACTCAGAAACCCTTGGTGATTTTAGACCGGTGGCACTGACATCATGTCATGAAAAGTTTTGAACATATTTTAAAGTCTTTTATCTTGTTCTTAACTGAAGGGAAACTGGATCCTCTGCAATTTGCATACCAGTCTAAAAAGGGAGTCGAGGATGCTAAACTTTTTTTATTGAACACTGTTTTTAAGCACCTTGAGAACTCCGGGGCTCATATTAGACTTTTATTTGCAGATTTTTCCTCTGCTTTGGATAGAATGCAGCCCCACATTCTGATCCAAAGGCTTGGATCTGATTTTAACCTCCCAGATCAGCTTCTTTTATTAATTTTAAATTTTCATACTGACCGGGTTCAGCGTGTCCTTGTTAATGGAAAATTATCCCCCACCTTCCATTTGTAACACTGGGTCTCCTCAGGGGTGTGTCCTCTCCCCTCTCCTTTTTATCTTGTATACTGACAGTTGCAGATCTTCAGAAGAGAACAGATTTTTAATCAAATTCTCCGACGACACTGTTCTTGTGTCCCTTTTATCTGCAACTGAAACTAACCACGGACCTGCTTTACCGCAGTTTGTTGATTGGTGTGACACCAATTATCTTGATTTAAATGTGGCTAAAACAAAGGACATGGGGATTGATTGTAGACGGGCTACATCGCATGGTGTTAGTGTGATCCATGGGGAAAAGGTGGAGATTATCAAGTGTGACAGAGCACATGTCTGTATCTGAGTAAGTTTTTTTTTTTTTAAACAAAGTGATTTGTATGAAATTGCGTCAGTGGGTGCACACACTGTTCCGCTTTACCATCTCTTGCATTTCACTTTGTTTAGTTTAATGGTAACCTCTGAATTTTGTTTTTTTTGTGATTTATTTGTTCACTTCCTGTTTTATTTTGGAGCACTTCCTGTTTCAGGACTCCAGTGATTTTGGTTCCCTTTGACAGGCCTGTTTAAAATTAAAAATGTTTTCTTTGTACTTTGTGTTTTCTATTTTGGAATTGATGTTTAATGGGAGACATTTTTGTTTGATGTTTAATTTCTTAAAAGTAAAATGCACATTAATGTTTTCTTATGACATGCGTTTAATTTTTTTTGATTAACAATTGCGTTGGTTCGGTGAAGGGGTGGGGCTAGCCACCTATAAAAGAGGACCTCTTTTCAAAATGGAGGCCTCCTGTTTGTATGGCTTGATGAATCAGCACTGTGGGTTGTTTCCTGCCATACTTTTCCTTGGAAAAAATTGATGATTTCCAAAAAAACAACATAAAAGAAAAAAGACACTTGACATCTTGTGTGGACAGTGGTTTGTTCATCTCACATCAAGAGTTACAAATATTTAGGCACCGTATTCGACAACAAACTGAAATTTCACCTGAACACAGACGCTATTGCGAAGCGTGGGCAGAAGAGAATTTACCTGCTGAGGAAGCTGAACTCTTTTAAAGTGAACCATTCTTTATTCTTAATACTTTTTATTGTTCTTTTATTGAGAGTATTTTAACATTTTCATTTTCACATTTAACATTTTCATTTATTTGCTGGTTTTATGGTCTGTCTTTGAAAGACAAAAACAAACTGCAGGGCATTGTCAAGACCTGCTCTAAAATAAGTGGTGTTACACTGAGGGACCTTCCCTCTCTGTGGAAGGAACAGGTGCTGAAGAAAGCCAAGAGCATCCTGGGACAGCCCCAGCATCCTCTGACTCCTGACTTTGTTCTGATGCCTTCAGGGCGTCGATTTTATGCTCCGGCACGAAAAACCAACCGTTTTTTGCAGTCTTTTGTGCCCTCAGCAATTACGTTGTTGAATTTAGATAAAAGTGTTTTTTGAGGTTATTGCTGAGGTGACATTGTTGTGTGATGTTATGGAGCCAAGGAGCACTCTTTTTAACTATGATGGTCTGACATATTAAAGTGACGGTGTTGTGTGTGTGAGAAACTGCACTGGTAGTCTACAAATGAATGGTCCTCTGGGACCAATAAAGTTTTCTGATTCTGATTCCACTCC
>NW_023417316.1:0-2541 GCF_002922805.2 Oryzias melastigma | reverse complement strand
CAAAGCAGAATATGTTGTTTGTTTAGGGGTTCAAATGGAAAGATTGATCTAGAAAAACACAGACGACATATTGAAGTTATCAATAATGACAGGATCATAATGAAATACCTTTGAAAACAGATCAAATATAGTTGCAGTAGGACTTTAAAATGTTTCACAGAGCTGGAATTTTAAGTATATAAAAAACTATTATAGATTTTGTGATTACAGAACCTATCCAATATCACTTCATCTACATAAATGAAGATCTCCCTGGACCTGTGCTCCAGAAGAGAAAGAACTGTGGCCTAAAGGCAGCGTTAAGGTATGACAATCTGATTATTTTGCCTCGAATGCAGCAATCAAACAACACTTAATTCAGTTACTCAAGATTCTGTGCAGTTTCGCATGTTTGAACATCTTCAGGAGATATAGTTAGTTTCAAAGAATAATGCTGAAAACCAAAACAAAAGAAGGTCTGGTTTTGGCACATCTAAATATTGGCAGAATTAAAAATAAATTATAAGATATCAAGAATTTAGTACAACAGCATTCAATCAACATACTAGCTGTGTCTGAAACACATCTGGATGATTCAAGATCCTGAAATATCATTGTGTGGGTTCAATGTATTTAGAAAAGACAGAAATAAATTTGGTGGGGGAGTGGCCATCTTTGTGCAGAGTAATATTCCTTGGATTGTAAGACAAAATCTTATGTCCAATTACCTTGAAGCGATTTGGGTAGAAGTACATCTTTCTAATATTAAACCAATGCTTGTGAGGTGTTGTTATAGGCCCCCCGATGCAAATGTAGATGATCTGACTGACTTTAGTGATATTCTAGACCAAGTTCAGATGGTAATTGTGAAATGTTCTTGCTGGGTGATATGAATATTGACTGGATGGATGACAGCTGCACGAAGAAAAGAAGTCTTCTTACCTCCTAAATGTTTGCAATCTCCATCAAATTATACATTTATCAACTAGAGTGTTCACTAATAAGTTAGGCTATAAAACGTCCACATGTATCGACCACGTCTATACTAATGTTCCAGAACTATGCACAAATATGGAGTCAGTACCAGTCGGGTGTCGTGACAACAATCTTATAAGAAAGTAAGAATCCCCAGGCCAAAAGTCAAATTTATAAGTAAAAGATTCCTCAATGCATCTGCCACTGAGAATATTGTTAAGGAAGTAGGAGAACTTGATTGGAGTGCTGTGTACAGCAGCAACAACCTGAGGTTTCCTTGGATACTTTTATGAGCCTATTCTTGGGAATAGTTGATAAATATGCACCGATTATAAAGATAAAGGAAAGAAACGGTGAGAAGTGGATAGATTAGACACTGAAGAATATGATGAAACTAAGGGATAAAGCAAAAGAGGAGTTTGGACATTCCAAACTATTAGTCGACCAAATGAAATATCGAAAATTAAGGAACCAAGTCACTAAAATGAATAAAAAAGGAGAAAGGAATACTATAGAGACAGAATGGATAGTGCGGAAAATGACGGCAAAAAGCTTTGGAAGATCTTAAATGAAATAATGGAAGGAACAGAAGTCCATGTCCTTCTTTTGTTGAGTCTGATGACGGTTTTATAACAAATCCTAAAAACATTACAGATTATTTTAATAGCTATTTCCTCAATAAAGTCAGTGCTTTAAGAAACAGTATGGAGCAAACAAATGTCAATTTCAAAGAACTAATTGAGAATGAAATTATGGTTGACAAACCTTGTAATTTTAGTTTTGATTGTGTGCAAACAGCAGAAGTGATGACCTGCTCAAGTCACTTCACAAGTCACTTCACAAGTCACTTCACAAGTCACTTCACAAGTCACTTCACAAGTCACTTCACAAGTCACTTCCTACGCATGGAAGCCCTGGAACTGATCACTTAGCATCATTCTGAACAAAACAGCAGAATTTATTGCAGCTCTTTGTGTCAGATATTTAATCAGTGTATCTCATCAAGTGTTTATCCAACTCTGTGGACGCAGGGCAAAATCATCCCAGACGGATCAAATCAAATCAAATCAAATTTTATTTATAAAAAAGCGCTTCTCATACTTTGCGCAGCTCGAAGCGCTTTACATTAAAAACAAAAACATATACAAAAAGAAAATCTTCACTCCCCCCCCCCCACCCCCCAACACATACAACTCATGATCCCACACACAATGAATATTTATAAAAATGACTTATAAATAAAACTTGTAAAATAAACTTAAGGCTTGGCTCTGCTGTGAGGAAACAGTATTGAGGATTCCATCATACCAGGACCAGCTCAGTCAAAGGAACATCGCCATGGCGCCCACCCAGACCGGGACAGGAACGGAGTCCAGTCCACAGCTGTGAGGCTGCAGTGCAGGACTCCAGCCGCCCCAGGAAGGGCGAGAACCACGGCAACGACTCCAGACCAAGAAGACAAGCCCTGATATGATAGATCCCACAGGAAACACTGGGTTTAAAATCATAGTAAGATGTTTAAATAAGAGACATAAAATACTATTGAAAATATTAATAAATTCACAAAATAAAATAAAATAATAAATA
>NW_023417315.1:15600-16614 GCF_002922805.2 Oryzias melastigma | reverse complement strand
ACGTCCCCCGGTGCGCTTGCTGTTCGGAACGTCGGGGGTCTGCAGTTCTCCGGACGCGGCGCCGGACGCGAGCCGGTACCACCAGACGTGGTACTGGACGAGAACCGGAGCCGGGTTAGGGTGCAGGAGCTCTCCAGGTCCTAGCGCCGGCCGGTTTTAGCTCGCAGCTCGGAGGTTGGAGACCCGCCGGTGATCTAGTGAGAGCAGCCGGTGAGTTAGAGGGGGGACGCCTGAGCGGTGTGGAAAGGAACGTATGAGAAAATCCGCGATTAATGCGTCAAAAAAATTGTCGGCGTCAAGCACATGTCAGATTAATGCGTTTTTAACGCGACAAATCTGACAGCCCTAATATTTACTCAAGTAAAATGTATCAGGGAGGGGGCTGGAAAGAGAAGGGGGTCTGCTGTGGTTCTGGTCCAGCTCTGGTTCTGATCCAGCTGTAGTTCTGGTCCAGTTCTGGTTCTGAGCAGGTCCAAACAGGATCAGAGTTGCTGGTTTTGTCATACGTTTGCATTCTTTCAGTCTTGAGTTTGTTTCCTGGACCGGCGCCGCCCTTGGAGGCGGAGTCGAGAACTGGATCTCAGGATCTGATGAAAGGCTGATGACCTCATCATGCTGGTCTGGTTCTTTACTTCCGCTCTGGGTCAAACTGGGTCAGAGCTTCAGCGTCTCTCCAGGATCAATTCTTCACTGGAATGTTCTCATTTGGTTTTCCTGAACTTCTCCTCAGCAGGAGCTGCTCAGACCTGCAGCTCGACGCTGCTGCGGCGTCCAGGAAGCTCTGCTCTGACTACACAACGGAACACACACGCAAACACACACCGAGTCCCACAGACCCACAACCAAGCTGACACACACGGATCCAAAACCACTCGGGTGTGAAAGCAAGATATGTGTTTGTGTACGTTGACAGCAGTCTCAGGTCAAATGGTTGTGTGTCTACACACTGACAGGATTGTGAGTGATTGTGTATCTAGATCAGGTGTGTGTTGCAGCTGCATCAGATCCTGACAT
>NW_023417315.1:8337-11895 GCF_002922805.2 Oryzias melastigma | reverse complement strand
GCCGCTGTGCTCAGACGCTGTTTCACGCTGAAATATGACTTCATTCATCATCCGGCTGAAACACAAAGTGCTGCTTGTGTGTGTGTGCGTGCACGTCTGTGCACGTGTCCCTCCTCCATTCCCAGCGTGGGGGGTGGAGGAGGCTCGTGCAGCTCAGAGACATGAGGAGGTGATCAGCATCTGAGTGGAGGCTGTTGTTGTTGTTTGTTTATTCTGTTCAGGTTGTTTTTCTTAAAGGCATAAATAATAAATATTCATTTTTTGACTACAAACTGATCAGAAAAACAAAAAGGAACATTTTTAATTTGAACGCAGGTTTCATTCATGATTAAGTCATTGGTCTGGATGAAGTCATGAGGGACTAGAATGACGGCAGAGGCGTTCAGGTCTGCGAGTCTCTCTTCTTCTGTGACTCGTTCAGGACTTCCTGGTTCAGATGATCCACACTCTGAAGGTGTCTCGTGTCTCAGCTCTGAAATGACCAACCGTAACCTCTGTACCTGAAAGTGAGCGGCGCTGAGTGACTTTCTGAAACTTTGGGTTCTGTTCTCCTGTTTCCTGTCATGTCTCACAGTTCCTGTTCCCGTGATAAATAATCCGTTTCTAAAGTTTCATTTTTATCATCGTTATTATTCCGGTTTCTACAGAATCGTCCGAACAAACAGAAATCCTCTACAGCTTCTGTTCCTGCAGCAGAGCGGCGTTCCCATTAAGATTCCTGCTTTCTTCCTGACAGATTCCCGCTCGACCTGCTTTCTACCCGGCGTTTCTTCAAAGGAGCGCCGTACATAACGGCGAGGAGAAAGAAGCCGCTAACGAGCCCCCCCCCCGACCCCCCCCAGAAGGGAGCAGATCCACACAGCAGTTTGATGTCTGCTGATAATGATCGAGAATAGAACAGCTCCTCATTGTGGAGCAACGCACTTCAGTCTGCAGCAGCTGCACCGCCGCATGCACATGCACACACATGCACACACCCACACACACATGCACACACACATGCACACCCATGCACACACCCACACACACACACACACATGCACTAATGTACACACAGTTATCAGCCACAGAAAAACAGAATCTGAACTGAAAAGCCTCAAAGATTCTGCTGAGCTGAATCCTGAAACAGACCTGGATGGTTGGTTGGTTTTCAGACTCGAGTGTCTCAGTCCTCATTGGGCGCTCTAATAGTCTTTGGCCCAATCCGAATTCTTCCCTTAGCCCTTCCCTGTCGTGTCCGGATTATTATTCTCTTAAATTTCACCCTTCAAAGTCCACTATCACGAGACTAATCCAAGTTGCTCTAAAACGCGCTTTTCTTCCCTTTGGTGTGCTCTGAACCGCAGAAATTTAAATGTTGTAGCACGACCTCTAAAAGTTATAAAACCAAGCTCTATCGAGTCTTTCAGCTAACATGGGCGCTCTATAGAGTGTCCTAGTCCATATTGGGACCACTATCAAGTCTCTCAGTCCACATAGAGTGCTCTAATGAGATCTCGGAGGAGCTCAGGCAGCTTCCTATGGTTCCATCTGTCCTGTGAAACAGGTCATGTCCTATAAAGGGGGGTAGCACCATCATCTGCTGCCACTCAGGAGCGGCTGAAGACCTGGATGGAGGATTATGCCAACATCCCAGAAACAGGAGGGGGATGTCTAATTCATGCAGTTCCAGCGTCTTTGTTTCCAGTCACACAGAGTCTGTTTAGATAACAATCAGGCTTCAGGGATGATGATGATGATTATCTTCATCCACTGCAGCAGAATTCATTCATTACGGATCCACAAGGACATGAAGAACACGCAACAGTGACACGCTGCAGTGAGGCTCAGAAACATGATGGAGTTTCCGGTTGGAGTTCGCTGGAGACGATGAATCTGTTCTTGTATCTGATGAGAACAGAAGATCAAACATATCCAAGACCTTCATTCCCATTTAGATCTCCAGGATCTGGTTCATGGGTCTGGTCTGTGGATCTGGTATGTGGATCTAGACTGTGAATCTGGTCTGTGGATCTGGTCTGTGGATCTAGTCTGTGGATCTGGTCTGTGAATCTGGTCTGTGGATCTGGTCTGTGGATCTGGTCTGTGAATCTGGACTGTGGATCTGGTCTGTGGATCTGGTCTGTGGATCTAGTCTGTGGATCTGGTCTGTGGATGTAGTCTGTGAATCTGGACTGTGGATCTGGTCTGTGGATCTGGTCTGTGAATCTGGTCTGTGGATCTAGTCTGTGGATCTGGTCTGTGGATCTGGTCTGTGGATCTAGTCTGTGGATCTGGTCTGTGAATCTGGTCTGTGGATCTAGTCTGTGGATCTGGTCTGTGGATCTAGTCTGTGGATCTGGTCTGTGAATCTAGTCTGTGGATCTGGTCTTTGGATCTGGTCTGGAAAGGTTCAATTTCAAAGGAATCTGCAGCTTCTGCTTTGAGGAGGAGCTGAGAGACAGAACAAGAAAGACAGAGAATCTAACAGGAGGCTGCAGGAGTGTGCATGAGGAGTGTGCACGTGTGTTACCTGTCAGCTGCTCTGACAGTATCTGGAGGGTACGTCTGTGGACACTAGTATGTTGTATTACAAACACGCTCTTTGACAGGTTGGCTGCCACCACCTGCAGCGGAGCGGCGTGCACGTGGGGGCGTGCACACGTGTGGCCCCTCATGGTTGGATGCTGCCGGCCTTGAGCTCTGCTCATCTCAGGATGGATATTTTGTCCATCTGATGAGAGAATCTTCAGGAAGTCCTTCCTGTTCCACTGAAACATCCTGAAGCAGATTTGAGCAGAATCACCCCCCCCCCCCAAGGGATAATGGCGTCACCAAGAACAAAAGTTTACATTTGAATGTAAAGAATAACTTCTTGTTGTGTATTTACACTAGCAGCTCCACACTATTGATGATGTCATCGAGTGGGAGTGACGTCCCAATTAGAAATGTTCATTTTCCACAACTCTCTGTTTGGAGGGCTGAACGTTGTTGTTGTTGTTCTTGTTGTTTTTCTTTTCTCTCAGCATCTTTATCCAACAACGAGACTCGAGGGTCGTTCTAGAGATCTGAAAATCACAGGAAACATGATGTCAGGAAAGAAGCTTCTCTGGATCTAAACTGCATCAATGAAGCAAACGAAGCATTAATGAAGCAAACGAAGCATTAATGAAGCAGACGAAGTGTTATGAAGCAAACGAAGCATTAATGAACCAGACGAAGCATTAATGAAGCAGACGAAGTGTTATGAAGCAGAAGAAGCGTTAATGAAGCAAACGAAGCATTAATGAAGCAAACGAAGCATTAATGAAGCAGACGAAGTATTAATGAAGCAGAAGAAGCATTAATGAAGCAGAAGAAGCGTTATTGAAACAAACAAAGCATTAATGAAGCGTTGGTTTGGTGTCCTAGCACCGTCCTCTCTGGTCTCCCGCCGTGGATCTTCACGCTGACTTGTCTCCTGCAGGTGCGCGACTCTCCAGTACGACTCGGATCTTCCTCCAACCTCCATCATCATCACTTTCCACAACGAGGCCAGGTCAACACTGCTGCGCACCATCCGGAGGTGAGGGGCCGTCC
>NW_023417315.1:6303-7082 GCF_002922805.2 Oryzias melastigma | reverse complement strand
CAAGGTCGAAGAGAAGAACAATTTCATTTTTTCTCTGTTTTACATTTTCCCTTCAACCTTTAGCTTTGACTAAATGCTTTTCTAATGCAACGCGTCAGTCATTCCTGCAGGAGACGGCTGAGCACGGCCGTGCACGTGTGTCCGTGCACGTGTGTCCGTGCACGTGTGTCCGTGCATGTGTCCGTGCACCTGTTTAAAGTCCAGCCTTCCTTCTCTGCAGCGTTCTGAACAGGACTCCGGTTCATCTCATCCATGAGATCATTCTGGTGGACGACTACAGTGATGACGGTGAGGGGGCACGTGCACGCTCACATGCACACACCTGCACTGATTCAGATAAAGTTTCTTTTCTCTTTTCTGATCAGAATTCATTGATTGATAGTCATAAACAAAGTGAGTTTCTGGTCTGTAACTCTACTTCCTGTTCCGGTTTCTTCCAGAAAGAGACGGACAGCTTCTCACCAAACTGCCGAAGGTCAAATGTCTGCGCAACACGAAGAGAGAAGGTATGAAGGAGAACCTGAAGCTCCATCTGGGTGATCTCATGAAGGTCCTGAGATCAACAGAGACGATCACAGAAACTCTGGAGTCATTCTTCACTTTGTCATTCCTCTGCTTTGTTAATAAAGTTTTACATTCAAATACTCGGGACAAAAAAGACAAATTTTCTCTGCTGAACGTCCCAAATCATAAAGCCCATGGAAGAGTGCAGGGCTCTAAAGGTTTGCACATCATCTCTTCATCGGAGCGTGCTCCTCCTCCTCCTCCTGCTCCTCCTC
>NW_023417315.1:2505-5767 GCF_002922805.2 Oryzias melastigma | reverse complement strand
GAAAAAGCTCCAGCGTGCAGCAGCAGACGGCGGTGACGGCTCTAAAAGGCCTCCATCGATTTCTCCTCCGCTGACGGATGATGGAGAGATGGAGGCCAGGAGGAGCCGAGGAGGAGGTGTTGATGCACTCCTCCTCTGAACTCATATCTGGGTCTGGATCCTCAGGATTCGAGCTCGGATCCATTTCTACTTTCTTCTGTTCTGTGTTTTTATCCTCCATCTTCATTCAAACTTGAGGAAACAAACAGGAACTTCAGTCCTGCTGTGATAAAACTCTGAAGTTCTGACCCGTGTGTGTTCCTGCACAGGTCTGATCCGGTCCAGAGTCCGGGGGGCCGATGCTGCGAGGGCCGGAGTTCTCACCTTCCTGGACAGCCACTGTGAGGTCAACAAGGACTGGCTGCCCCCCCTCCTGCAGAGGGTCAAGCAGGTGCGGCTAAGGGCGGGTCTCAGGAACCCACCTGGTTCCAGATTAAAACAGATTAGACAGAAGGTCCAGATTATTATCCAGCCGGGGGGGCTTTGACCCAGCAGCTAATGGACCAGAACCGAGCCAGCAGCTCTGTGACATCACAGAGACGGACGAGATCCAGACTGACTGTTTGTGTGTGCAGGACCGGACCCGTGTGGTCAGCCCCGTCATCGACATCATCAACATGGACACCTTCGCTTACGTGGCGGCCTCTGCTGACCTGCGTGGAGGTGCGGGCGCCCCGTCTCCCCGTGTCCTCGCGTGACCTCTGACCTCTGAACCCACCTGTGTTTGTGCTTCAGGGTTCGACTGGAGTCTGCACTTCAAGTGGGAGCAGCTGTCGCCCGAGCAGCGGTCCCACCGGACCGACCCGACCCAGCCCATCAGGTAACACACAGAGATAGATGCCGCTGATCAGGAGGACACGCCTCTGACCTGCTGCTCGTTCTGACGGACCAGATCCTAAACAGGTGTCTAACCTGAATGATGAGGAGCTCCAGACCTGACTGACTCTTGTCTGCTCTCTGAGGACCCATCAGAAGCTCTGGACTTCTTTCAGTGTTCCAGTCGTTCCAGAACCTCCACCAGGTTTTCATGAACTGGTCTTGCAGATAAGATGGGAATCTTCTAGACTCTGAAGATTTCCTATCCAGTGATTATGCCCAGAGACCAGTGAACATCTCCTCCTGAGGATCTGTGCCGTCACCTGCAGCTTCACCTGAAGAAGACCACTAAGAGTAGACCTCACTCCTTCTGGAGGATGACCACGGAGAGTAGACCTGACTCCTTCTGGAGGACGACCACCAAGAGTAGACCTGACTTAAGGAGGAAGACCACCAGGAGGAGACCTCACTCCTTCTGGAGGACAACCACCAAGAGAAGACTTGACTCCTTCTGGAGGACGACCACTAAGAGTAGACCTGACTGAAGGAGGAAGACCACCAGGAATAGACCTGACTCCTTCTGGAGGACGACCACTAAGAGTAGACCTGACTTAAGGAGGAAGACCACCAAGAGTAGACCTGACTCCTTCTGGATGGAGCTCTTAAAACATCTAAAACCTTAAACAGGTTATTTGGAACTAAAACAGATTCCAGATCCAAAAACAGTTCACTGCAGGAACGTTATCATTTAAAAACCAGGAAAATGTTTTTAATTCTGGAAATCTCAGCAAACAATCTTTCAGAACGGTCAGTAGGTCTGCAGAAATCCTTCCTGGTTCTGATCGTTTGGATCAAACCTACATCTCTTCAGTCATTTACCCCCCCGTCTGACAGGACCCCCATTATCGCTGGAGGCATCTTCGTGATTGACAGGTCCTGGTTCAACCACCTGGGCAAATACGACGCTGCTATGGACATCTGGGGGGGCGAGAACTTTGGTAAGTAGACCTCACATGTTCTCCTCCTAAGAGGAGGTCATCATCATCAGGGCTGGGGCTAGGGGGCGTGGTCAACCTTAGAGGAGGAGTTATTTCTCTTGAAGCTGAAACAGTTTTAAGAGAAGACTAATCCTCAGGCTCCTCTGAAGTCTGACTGTGTCTCTGGTGGATTCAGTATCTCCTCTTGGTGACTTCTCTGTTCCTTTATTCTGTTTGCTGCTCTGTGCTTCCAGCCTCTTCATCCTCTGCTTCTTCAAACCAAATCCTCACTATCATTGTCACTTCCTGTTCCGTTCCCATGGCAACCCTGAGTGGAGCTTTGTTCTTGGGGAAACCCAGAGTTTGCTCTCAGGTTCTGAAGTGATGCTGTGAGACAGCTGACTGGTTCCTGACGACCGGTTTAACCCATAACTGACTGGTTGGTTCTGAGTTGTTGATGTGCTGCAGTCATCGTCTCCATTCAGACTCCGACAGTCATACTGCATGTTGTCACTAAGGGAATCAGGAAATCCTCCCTTCCCTTCTCTGGTTCTGAAGACGAGGGGCGATCAAATCTGAAGACGAAGGTCCTCATGTTCCTCATTGTTCTCATAATTGTAAAATAATCCTAATTTTCCTCTTCATTATCATATTCCTTACGTGTCTCATGTTTCCTGTTACCCTCACGTTCCTCAAGATCCTCATGTTCATCATGATCCTCATGATCCAAAGCTGATCGGATCATCTATTCCAGATTCTGAATTGAAGACTGTTGGTCTCTGCTGTCCCATGTGGACATGGAGTGGTTCTGCCCTCTAGTGTTGGACTGCTGTCATGAGCTTCTGAGGGAGGATTTGCCTTCTTCTCCTGCAGAGCTTTTGTCAGCCAATCTGACCCCCCCCCCCATCTGACCCCTCCCACTCTCTGACCCGTTCTGTGAGGAAGAGTGTTGTTGGGTCCTCATCTCAGACAAACGTGATAAATTTCCGTGTTATTTTCTCCGTTTCACACATTCTGGTCTGTAAATCTTCTAAAGATGTTTCTGCTCTCAGACTTTCTGAAATCAGACATTCATGTTCCCTGCAGAGATCTCGTTCCGGGTGTGGCAGTGCGGCGGCAGCCTGGAGATCCTGCCCTGCAGCAGAGTGGGTCACGTCTTCAGGAAGAAACATCCGTACGTGTTCCCAGAGGGAAACGCCAACACCTACATCAAGTAAGACTTTCTGTTCCAACATGATGAATGATGGATGGATGGATGGATGATGGATGGATGATGTATGAATGGATGATGGATGAAGAATGATGGATGATGGATGGATGGATGGATGAATGGATGGTGGATGGATGGATGAAGGCTTGATAGAGGGATGGATGATGGATGGATGGATGGATGGATGGATGATTGATGGATG
Organism: Oryzias melastigma; assembly: GCF_002922805.2. Taxonomy (NCBI): domain Eukaryota; kingdom Metazoa; phylum Chordata; class Actinopteri; order Beloniformes; family Adrianichthyidae; genus Oryzias; species Oryzias melastigma. Next base: position 2,523 of record NW_023417315.1, on the reverse strand, counting down.
GATGATAGATAGATGATG
>NW_023417315.1:0-595 GCF_002922805.2 Oryzias melastigma | reverse complement strand
TGATGGATGGAAGGATGATGGATGATGGATGGATGGATGATGGATTGATGATGGATGGATGATGGGCGGATGGATGATGGAAGGATGATGGATGGATGATGGATGATGGATGGATGATGGATGGATGATGGATGGATGATGGATGGATGATGGATGATAGATGGATGGATGATGGATGATGGATGGATGATGGATGGATTAAGTTATTAAGTTTGAGGTTAGTCATATCAGTCTGAATCATCTCAAAAAACTCCACATAGTCTGATTACTCAAGCCCTCACATGACCCCCCCCCCCCCNNNNGTTGCTATTGGAGGGATTTATGCTGCCTGGGAGCTTCCAGCCGCCGCCGCCGCAACAACATGATCCCATTACCATGAGATGAGTTCTGGCCTCTGTGAGAGCGTGCGACGCGGCCGTGTTTACAGCACGCCGCTAATCCATTAACAGCGCTAATGTGCTGAAAACACACGTGAATTGATGCTGAATGAGCAGATTAATCACGGCTGTAATCACATTTCATGATTCATTCTGAGCCAGAACCGACACCACAGTGGTTCCTGCCGGCGCCACCGTTAACTCCTTCATGGACTGCT